>NW_022196900.1:39893876-39975830 GCF_008632895.1 Mastomys coucha | reverse complement strand
GTCATTCCTGCTGTTTTCATTTTTGTTTTAGTCCAGTATTTTCTCACTTTTCCCTGATATTTTTCCTTTTAAATAGTAATGTATATTCTGGGCTGATATTAATATATGTAATTTGTATTTTTGTTTTAAAGATGATTGCAAATTTTGGTTATGTGGTGTTTTCAGATAAGACTTTTCAACTTAATAATTTTAATCAGTGTTGTGACTATATACGACTATGGATACTTTAGAGTTGTGCTGAATATATTTTGCATTAAGATACGGGCTGAAGCCTTTGAAGTCCAGAGAGAAAAATTCATTTGTTTGAAATAGAAGAGCAAAAAAAAAAAAAAAAAATCCAGTGGCTATAATAATTGACTACTTGGTCCTCAGTTGCTGGGAAGGTTTTGAGACATGAAGGTCTTGCAATGATTCTAGTTCTATATTCCTGTTTGTGGTTCAAGATGTAAAGTCTCAGATGTCATGTCTGCTCTTTACAGCAGGTTTCACTGTCATGTGCACTCTAACAGTCTAGAGCCAGAATTCAAATAAACTCTTTCTTTTAACAATTCCCACTTCTCCTTTGAGAGACTTAAGGCACCGGCACCGGGTAATGCTGAGACCTTGCAGGGTCTGGGGGCATGTGGGGGTGTGGGGATATCCTCTTGGAGACAGGGGAGGAGGAATGAGATGAGGAACTGCTGGAGGGTGGACCAGAAGAGGGATAGTGAATGGATTGTAAAACAAAAAGATTAAAAATAATAATTTAAAAGTAAAAAATGAAATAAAAATTCTCTTGGTCAGAGTGTCTTATCACTGCAACAGAAAAGTGCCAGTGTAGTAATATAATAAATTCTGTTTTATTAAAATCAATAATAGAAAAAATCTTCAAAGGACACCAATATTTCAAAATACCTGACCTAAGTAATAAATTTCCAATCAGAAGACAAGAAAGCTGTGACACTGTTCTTAAAAAGTATAATTTATGGAGATTTCTTAAGTAGGTATCTTCAAAATAAAAGAAGTATTTTTGATATACTAAAACAAAATTATTTATCTAATATTATGCAAGACTAAAAGTGAGCACTAATTTTAAGCAGAAGGAACAATGTATTAAGTAGAAATTGAGAGCTACTAAGAGGAAAACAGAGTATAAAGTGGTGATTGTTTCGGAAACTGAAAAAAGATTTTTTCCACTTTACCATACTTGTGTAAATATTTTATTTAGCAGTGGTGAGATAGCTCTGAGGTTAATAGTGTCTCCTGTTTGGCAGAAGTTACCAGGCATTTAGGCAGTTCACAACCTCTTGTAACTCCATCTCCATGTGATCTGGCATCTTCCTTTGGCCTCTACAGGCACGAATATTTATATGTACAGACACACATGATTATAAATAGAAATGAATATGCATGTTAAAAATTACTAATTTAAAGGAAAAGTATACTACATTAGATAAACAGTTGTTTATTATATATTTAGAGTGATTAAATATATAATTTAATGAATGATTAAAATGGTAGAAAACAAAAATATCTTGTAGGTTTCATACCTATATTGTAGTAAAATTTCAAATAGAGGACCATTTTACATGTAGTAAAAGGTTACTGATAGGAGCCTGGTATAGCTGTTCCCTGAGAGACTGTGCCAGAGCCTGACCAAAACAGATGTGGATGCACATAGACAATCGTTGGACTGAGTGGAGGAGTTAGGGGAAGGACTGAAAGAGCTGAAAGAGTTTGCAACCACATAAGAAAAAAACAGTATCAACCAATCAGACCCCTCCAGATCCCCCAGGAACTAAACCACCAACCAAATAGTACACATGGAGGGACCTATGGCTTCAGCTGCATATGTAGCAGAGGATGGCCTTATCTGGAATCAATGGGAGGAGAGATCCTTGGTCCTGACTAGGGCACTGAGGCAGGAGTGAGCACCCTCATAGAAGCAGGGGGGAGGGAATAGGGGACTCCTTAAAAGGAAACTTGGAAGGGTGATAACATTTGAAATGTAAGTAGATGGAATAACTAAATAAAACCAATAATAACCAATAAAAAATACATATTTATTGTGATAGGATCACATACTGTGATGACTAACTTTCCTCTGTCCCTCTTTCTCTCTCTGATTCTCTTCCCTTCCTGACCTCTTTCTCCCTCTCTCCAGTTCTCCCTCCACCTCTCACTCCACATATTGCTGAGTGGCCTCCTCTCCCTCTCCCTTCCCCTCTCCTTCTCCCTCTTTTTCTCCCCCTCTACCTCCCCCTCTGTCTGTTTTTCACTGTCTCTACTCCCTTACCAACTCCCCTTCCCATGTCCTAAATAAACTCTATTCTACACCAAAAAAAAAAGAAAAAAAACACATATTTTGATGAGTAACCTTGCACAAAATAAATTAGTTTTTCAGAACATGAATAAGCTGATGAGTCAAAAAGTAAACCAAAAATAATAAAAATAACTTATTCAGAAGTCAGTGAAAATTTCAATTTTTTAAAAAATTACACAAGACATGAAAATTAAATACTAAAACATATCCTTTGTCAAATTGGATATAAAGAGCTAAAATTTACTATTACAAAAAGATTTTTATAGTAAACAAGAGTGAAATGTCATATTATTTTAAAGGAATACACAATAATTCAGTAAGAAGTAGATTTTAAAATTAAAATGAGTTTGCCATCTAATAACTAACTTAAAATCCAGTATAGTTATAATAATGTAAGACATAAATCAGAGATTCCCAGTATTTGTAGTTAAAAAATGTGACTGAAAGAGATAATATGAACAAGTTTCTCAGTGAGAACAGAAAAATACTACAACTTGTTAGCTCACTATTTTTGAAAGTACATTTAATGTAGTGTTATATGTGAGATACATCCAATTTTAAATAATGTAATGATCATCACAGTTTATCAGTAAGTGAATTAAGTATTATTTTATAAGTTATCCTTAGGGAAATATGGCAATGTAGTGAATGGTGACTTTGTACTATCTTAAGTTCTGTAAGCTTAAAACCTCAAAGTCAAAATAAAATGTTTGTTGTAGTGGACACAGCTCATAAGGACCCAGGATTAACTCCCAACCACCATTGTCCAACATTTTCTTGAACTTTTACTGATACCTGTACTTAATATAATTATAACCTAATAAACTCTTAGTGTTGTTATGTATGTATGTATGTATGTATGTATGTATATAATGTATGTTTGTATGTGCTTCACATGTCCACCTGACTCCTGTTTCTCTCAATGCTCCGAAGAGAAACCTGTATCCTCCAGACTGTAGTTGCAGAAGGTTATAAATTTTCATATATTGATGGTAAGTGAACACACATCCTCTGCAACGAAAGCAGATAGTCTTCATTCTTGAGCCATTTCTACAGCTCTATCTTATTTTTTATAAAAGAAATTATAAGCCGCATTTTCCAAGCAAATGAACATAGACCATGTAAAACCTACATACTCAACCATCCTCAGGTTTTAATATGCAAACTATTTATATTTTCTTCCAAAAACAGAGTTGTAGGTTTCAGCAAGCTATTGCTCACAGTACATTTTCATCAGTCATGGTTAAATTTGAACATTCCTGGCATTTCTACTCCTTTCAAGTCTTATTGATTTAAACTCTAACACATACAACCATGGGTTATATGACATCTCTAGACTTTAAGACTTATCATTCTCTATTTGTAAAGACACATTATAGTTCAATAGATTCCCTTGCTAGAAGACTGGGTCTGAGATATCTTTTGTCATAATTGATTTCAGAATCAAATGCCAGATTTATATTGATTATTACCATGAAGCCATTCATGATTACTGTGACTTCTCTAACATGATGGTTAATTTTGTATGGCATATCATGCTAACCTAGAGTAATGAGAACTGACAGTCTGTCTGGTTCAAAGTGATTGTTTTATCTACTACAGAGTGAAAAAATAACAGTTTCACCACTGTAGCAAATTAGTTAACATGGTGAGACCAACAGTTTTGATTAAAACATGGCTATGGGTCAAGGTTTGAAAATGCTGAGGGACTAGTATATATGATGATAAGTCTATTAATTTGTAAAGAACTTGACATTTCGGAAATAGCTGTTTATTATTAACTTCAGATAAATTGCAGACATTGATTTCTTTTTAATATTACTTCCAATGATCCTCAAATGTGTTCCAGGTGGTTGACATGGAGAATGCCATATGTATTTGTAATTATTACAAACAGAGATTATACATGTTTAGATATATGATGTTTACACTTGAATAAATATTAATATCTTATTATTACTTATGATAAAAAGGGCCAATGTTCCAATAGATCTGCTTCAGAATTAAAGTTAAAACCCTTAAAACCCATATAAATTAAAACCCTTAAAAGTTTGGGCCTTCTAATTTCTGAGAATTGATGTCATAATCCAAATAATAAAAAGTCCTGTGATGAAAGGTTCTCTCTGATTTCAAGAAGAAATAGGATTCCTGATTGTTTTTGTGCTAGTGTTTTAAAATAAGTTTCTGTGAATTTTGTTGTTCCTGTTTGTTTTTAACTTGTCTGCCTAACCTGAGACTCCCTTGAGAAAACTATTTATGTTTTTGTTTTCTCCCAATTTCTGGAACAAAATAATAACTCATATTTTTCAATTCAATGTTATGTGATTGTCCAGGTCCTACTGTGAGAAAAAAAATAACAGGATTGTATATACATGAAAAAGATAATCAGTTATTAAACAGAAGTAGAAGAGGTGCATGGAGATCATGTTCTAGATAATGAAGTAATGTGGTCAAACAAATGATAGACAAATTGTATAAAAGAATACACATGGTAAGCTCAGAATACCGAAGATACAATTCACAGACCATATGAAGCCCAAGAAGAAGGAAGACCAAAGTGTGAATGCTTTATTGCTTCTTAGACAGAGGAACAAAATACACACAGGAGTAAATACAGAGACAGAGTGGAGCAGAGACTGAAGGAAAGGCCATCCAGAGACTTCCCCGCTTAGGGATCCATCCCATATAAAGTTGCAAAACCCAGACACTATTGCAGATGCCAGGAAGTGCTTGCTGATAGAAGTCTGATATGGCTGTCTCCTGAGAGGTTCTGCCAGAGCCTGACAAATACAGAGGTGGATTCTCTTAGCCAACCATTGGACTGAGCACCGGGTACCAGATGGAGGGCTTGGAGAAGGAACTGAAGAAGCTGAGGGGGTTTGTAACCCCAGATGAGAAAGCAGCAATGTAAAATGGTCAGACCCCAAGAGCTCCCCAGGACAGGACCACCAACCAAAGAGTACATGTGGAGGGACCTATAGGTCAGGCCACCTGTGTGGCAGAGGATGACCTTGGTGGACATTAGTGGGAGCAGTGGCCCTTGGTCCTGTGGGGGTTCAATGCCTCAGTGTAGTGGAATGCCAGAGCAGGGAGACAAAAGTAGGTGGGCAGCAAGGGGAGGAGGAAAATGATAGGGGTTTTCCAGAGGGGAGACTTGGAAAAGGGATAATGTTTGAAATTTAAATAAAGAAAATATCCAATATATAAAGAAAAATTAAAAGAAAAGATGTGAAAGTGCCAAAAATTAAGTTCAGTGTTTAGAAATTACTGTGCTCTATGGGTATAAAAAGATCAAATACTGTCCTTTATATTAGTAATAAAAGCAAACAAGATAATACACAAAGTCCTAAATTATTCATCTTGGTGCAGCAGCATAAGTATATTTTCTGAATTCCAAAGTATAATAAAAACCTTCATTGGAAAGGAGAAGTTAAAATATCCCCATTTGCCAAACCTGGAGAGCTGTCCTCTAGAAAACAAATCAGAAGGAAACAACTATTTTCAAATCCCAAGGAGACATACAGTGATGATTTAGAACCACTGGAAGCCTGCTGGCACAGCAACTTTGCATTCTTCCATCAGTTTATTTCTCCAAATTTCCAAAAACATCCATGAAAAACAGTGGTTATAAGACTGAAGACTATAGTAATATCCTTTTTAGAAGCAATTATGTGATGCTGATAGATCAAGGAGCTCACTGGAGTTTGGAAGCAAGGACTCTAGGTGCACAGACTGAATGTGTAGTCAACCCAGAAGACTGTTCTTCAAAGCATGCTGTCTCAAAGCAGTCATCTAGAACTCAGGCCCACACACTAAGCACAGTGTCATAGCTACCAATATCTATGGAATTTGCAGCCTATTAAATAAATAAAAAGAAAATGTAAGAACAATTAAGCCAGGTCAAATACAGTCTCAATTGACTAAAACACCACAGAATTACTGTAACAAGAAACAAGGTGTTTAGTACTGAATACTAGCATCATTTATGGTAGATTCCAGTGTTGTAGACAGTGGCTCATACTCAAAAGCAACAAATAGAAGGTAGTATTTTAGTTTCAAATTGTAGCATTTGTTATTTGACCATATTCTTCAAACATACTAGAATAATATATATCCTTATGTAAAGAAAATCTGAAATAAAGGTAATATTACCTCCCAGCTTCTCAGGTATGATTAAGCTGTTTTGGCCATTTTAATGCTAGCATAATACACTCAAGAAACATATCTACCCACACATTCACACACACTCACACAGATATAAACACACATACATTCACATACATAACTTGGATATGTTCCTCTGGGAATCTTAATACATCATCTTTTCAACATAAACAGTGTTGATGAGATTCTGCTTTTTATTTTCTTGTATTTATACACACATTAGCATATGGATGGACAAGTAGATCAAAAAGGAAAGGCAGATCTAGTTTCGTTCTATTACATGGAATATATGCGTTTATATGGAGAATCACTATAGATGTCTATACTGGCTGGTTTTGTCAACTTGACACAGGCTGGAGTTATCACAGAGAAGGAAGTTTCAGTTGGGAAAGTGCCTCCATGAGATCCAGCTGTGGTGCATTTTCTCAATTAGTGATCAAGGGGGTAGGGCCCCCTGTGGGTGGTGCCATCCCTGGGCTGGAAGTCTTGGCTTCTATAAGAGAGCAGGCTGAGCAAGCCAGGAGAAGCAAGCCAGCAAGGAACATCTCTCCCCGGCCTCTACATCAGCTCCTGCTTCCTGACCTGCTTGAGTTCCAGTCCTGAGTTTCTCTGGTGATCAACAGCAATGTGGAAGTAAGCTGAATAAACCCTTTCCTCCCCAACTTGCTTCTTGGTCATGATGTTTGTGCAGGAATAGAAACCCTGACTAAGACAATGTCTCATTAGCAAATCTTCCTCATTTCTGTGCTTTGAAAACAGGTTTTGCCCTCTCTACTTCCTTTTAAATTGTACTGAATATATATTAATTTTTGGTCTGTATTGAATTAAGTGCAAATTATATAACACATAAAAATGTATATAAATTTGAAATTATTTACATTAAATCAGTGTTTTATAAATTACTTTTCCATAATACTTTGTTTTCATAGATGATTTTATAATTCATGAAGCTCCTCAAAGCCAGATGTGTTTTCAAAATGGACATCTGTTAAGTGAATGATAGCTACTGAAGGCCAGAGCATAATCTGAGCATTATTTGAACTATCAAATTGGTCTGACCAGAAATTGAGAAAATCTCCCAAATAATGGCAGAATTATCTTTTAAAATATTTTAATGATTCTCATGCCTCTAGCTCCTGTAGAAAATCCTACTGGCATGTGCCACCACAGTTTGACGATTATATATAAGGAATATATTGTCACAGTTACCTTTGACTACTCTCTTATCTCTGCCTTCTTTCTGCTCTTTCTGGCTCCACTCTTCCTTCCGTATACTTTCTTTTCATGTGTACAGGTCACAGGCAGGTAGCCACAACGGGTGTGTATTCATGATCAAATGGGTCATGACATTCAGAAGACAGTGTTTCATAACTTTACACTCTCATTCTGACAGTCTTTTTATTTGGAATTTGGAGGCAGTGATATAGGTGGCTTATTTCTTTTGGTGAGTACTCAATTGTTACTTCTTTTCAGCAGTGTATGATATCATTTACTGGACTCTACCAAAATGCTTGTCTGATTCAATGAGGGAGCAGACCTAGTCTGTGGCACAAACACAGACGTATAGGAGGCATCTTGACTATATGACTGACAATGTGGCAAAGAGTCAGAAGTACATTCTCCCCTATATCCTGTGCCCTCTTAGCTATATATAAGCCGTGACCCAGCTTACTCTTCCAGTTGAGGCTTTCCTCCCTTGGAGAAGGACTCTACTCCAATTGAGAAGTTGATTTGTTTACTCCAAACATTCTTCACCATAAAGATGTGTGAAGAAATGGATTTGGATGTACACTTTCTTAAATAAACTTTTATAATACATTCAATGTTTTAAAACATAAAAAATATTGGGAAACATAATACTATCAAAATAATTGTTCTGAAATATTGATATAACATAAAATATAATAATAATATTGATAAGAAGGAACAACACAAAAATAATCTAGAGTCAAGCATTATATGCATAGAAAAATCTTTTAACCTTTTTTCTTATATTATTTAGTTGTAGAAACTTAGAAAGACTTTATATTACATGCCCTGGTTGTAGTGATAAAAGCAAAATACAACACAAGAAAATGAATTTGATACAAGTAACTATGGTCAAATTATAGTTTTCCTTTTAACTCACTGCCCCACACATAATTAAGTTTGGATACTGAGCATATTCTAGGTCTTAAAATGAACATTACTTCTGTACATAGTCTTTAAAAATTATATCATATATCACATTTAAAATGCTTTCAGTCTGTAATTGGCTTACTGAGCATGTAGGGCTAAAAGCTCTCTCAATTATATGCTGGCGTTTCTCTTCTCATTTCCCTATATTTTACATTTGGATTGCAATTGCATTTAAAATTTTAAACTTACATGTACTAAACATAATTAATACAAACAAGAGACATTCTGCTTTGATCACTCAATTTAACCAGATGCCTAGTTTTGTCTGTAATCTACTATCGTGACTGCCTAGAAGTAATGATTTTCAATTTAGTAGCAAAATATAATTAGTACATAAATACAGTCTAAAGTGAGGACAGCTTCCCCTGACATCTAAGTCTAAATAAGTTTCAAATGAGAATTCCTTACACTAAAAGAAAAAAAGTTGGTTCTTGAGGGCAAGTTTTGGAGATTTTACAAAACAGAGAATTGAACTTTTACCTGAATTTTTCATTTGCTTAAAATTAAATATGAGCCCATTTTTCACTAAAACTCAACTTAGAAGTTTGTAAAAATAAGAATGGTTACTATGTCTGCAATTTTTCTTTCTGAGATGGTACTTAATATTGTCCTTGAGGAAGTAAATGCTACTATAACATAGATCTCATATAATAAAAGACCTCATAGATCTCAGATAATAAAAGAATAGAGAATTATCAAAACAGTTAGTAGAATTTGATAAACAAAAGTATTGCATTTAATAAATGACTAATAACAACTCTTTGAAATGAACATGAACAGAAATTTAAGCTCTCTAAAGCTTTTGTCCTGATTACCACTTTGACATTCAGGAAATGGATATCTTCATTACTCATTTAAATTTTCAAGCTTTTCACATTATTGATATTTAAAATAAAAGCCTATAATTATATTTGCATAATCTGTTTTCAAAATAAAAACTAAAAGGAAAATAAACAGAATCTATTTACAGTCTTATTGTTGCATTGAGATTAGACCTGCAGAATGTTCTGCTTGTTGTTCTAATTTTCAAGTTTATATCTTCCACATACTAAATTTATTTTCAACTATGTTATTATAAGTTTTATTCATCTTACCCCAGTTTTAAAATAAGAAGGCATTGGAATATTATACAATTGAAATTAGAAGCAATTACTAATTCATCAGATCTAAACTATTATATTGGAAATGTGTGTAGAGTTATACCATCTCTTGTCATCTAGATCACCAACATTGTAAATTCTTTTCTAAATGAATAACTCCTACAACTATACTAGCACAATTTTCTTCAAAGAATATCAATTTATTGAACATCCCAATTTGCCAAATCAACTATGTACACATTTAAATATTAACATAAAATATGTGTTTGCTTCTCTATGACAGATGTACAATATTTATATCAGCTGGAAATCTGGTAGTAAATTATGATAAAAATCCCTTGACATATATGCCTGCAGTGGTAAGGCACAGACCTCTGATATGAAAGTTCCCAGTTTCCATATTCAGACTTCATGAATCCATTATGCCATCATGTACTTTTAGCCATCAGAATTCTAAGTAAAAACAAACCCTTTCTTCTTTATGATGCTCTATTTTGGTACCGTAGCATCCTAACAGAAATATAACTAATACAAAGTTTATTATGGTTCAAAAGTGCCTGTGTTCAAAACATATCCAGACGTGAGCATATTTAAGTTCAGTCACTTAATATTCGACAAAGATATAAAAAAAAACATAGCTTGGCAAAAGAAAGAATTTTCAATGAATGTTTCTGGAAAAACTGGATATCCATTTTCAGAAGAATAAAATTAGATTGGTGTCTATCACCCTCCAGAAAAACAAACTTAAAATGGATCAAAGACCTAACTTTGAAACCTGAAACACTGGAACTGTTGAAATAAAGCATATGCACTCATCTACATAATAAAGCTCTAGGAAATGATTCCAAAAACACGACTCTAATTATTCAGGAATTAAGCCTAACTCTTGACAAGTCGAATTCATAAAACTAAAAGCTTCAGCACAGCTGAAGAACCAATCCATCAAGAAAATAAGAAGACAAAGAATGAAAGAAATCTTTGCAAGGTATACATCTGGCAGGGGATTAATGCCCAGCATATATAAAGAATACAATAAACTAAGATGTAAAAATACCAAAAATCCATTCAAAAAATGGACCTGGGGTCTAAATGAGTTTTCAAAATAAGAGAAAGTATAGCCAATAAATATCTCAAAAAATTCACAAACCCAAGGAAATTAGGGAAATTAAAATTAAAATAATATTGAGATTTCAACTTAACATAAAATCATCTTATCCAGTGTGGAAACTCAGGACCAGAAAGACACAGATCAAAGCTGTCTCTTCAGAGGCATTTAGCTCTGAATCTTCAAGTGTTAGTACAAATCCTGGAGTAATTGCAGAAATCAGGAATATTAAAACCAAACAGTTTTAGAGTAGTTGGGGTATGGGAGCAATAGAGAGTGGAGTAGCAAGGAACAAGTAATCTGGTCAGGGAAAAGAAAGGAATAAAGCTGTTTTCTAATTACATTCTGTGTGTGTGTGTGTGTGTGTGTGTGTGTGTGTGTGTGTGTGTGTGTGTGTGTGACAGAGAAAGAGAGAGACAGAGACAGAGGCAGGGACAGATACAGACAGAAGAAGAGAGAGAGTTGGGAGACTCAGGAAATATATTTCCAGGCTGTTCAGTCCTTCAAACTTTCAATCAGCAGATATATGGTGGATTTTTCTTTATATATAACTTGCATTTGTTGCTGTTGCAGCTCTCAGTAAACTTTCTTTCCTAAGTATACTTAGTGTTTTAATCATGATACGCTCTGGAGATTTGTTGTTTTGGACTTGCCTACTTGATGCTCCCTATATGTCTTATATTATATGGATATGTGTTTCTTTAGTCTGGGAAAGTTCTATGATCTTGTTGAAGATTTTTTTTTTTTTGACATTGACTTGGAAATCTTCTCTTTCATCTATATCTGTAAGTTAAAAGTTTGGCTTTTACCCTGTGTTCTATGCTTCCCACGTATCCTTTTAGCTGTGTGTCTTAAATTTTCCATATTATTTAATTATTGGGTCAAGATCTGCAATCGTCAACACCTGATTCATTCAACTTGTAAAACTTCTCTTTGAGTTTTCTAGTAGAGTTATAAGGTTTTTCAATTCTATTTTTATTTCAGTTTGAAACTGCCTGCATTTTCATAAACTGGGTTCTCTCAGAGGAGGGAACAAAGACCTGAAATAGAGGGTTCGAAATGCAAAGAGAAATCACAAAGCCAAGTTGCATCCCAATCAAGGCTTCACTTTATTTAAAATAAGCCAGGGTTTTTATAGTCACAGGAGAAACTGAAACCAAATCTCTAGATTACATGATTGTTGCATACTGCAAAAAGGGTTCAGGTGTCAAAGTCTCCAGGTTCAGAAGATCTTCAGGGTGGTGGGCAGGTGGGCGTATTCAGGCGGTGGGCATGCACAGGTGGCTTCTTCAAAGACAAACTGACAGTCAACAGAGAGCATCTGTCTTAGCTCCCCAGATGGTTAGCCTCCAAGCAGAGACAGCCAGAAATCTGATGGCTGAAGAGAAGATGGAGGTAACATCAGTTTGAATCCTCTTTGGTATTTCTATCTCCTTATTGACTTGTTTTCAATTTCTGGATAGTATTTGCCATTTTTGTCAGCTTTATATTTGTGTTATCTTAACATCTCTTAGGCATCTATTTTTCTCCTCTTCTTTCTATTTAATTTTCTTGAGCTGTTTCTTTGTGTTTTATTTTAACTCCTTTAACTCTTTTACACAGATCACTTTTTGTTTTAAATTCTGTGTTCTAGAATTTGTTTAGGCAGCTATCATTGGCAAGCAGTACTGCAGAACTGGAGAGAAAACACTGGCAGAATCTTTAATTTTGTTTTTATTTTGTGATCACATCTGTGCAAGTAGCCACCTTTTGTAAGGTCTAAGTTTGATAATGACAGAGCAGGTTAGGGCAGAATATAGGATGTATGGCTGGGATGGGTCAATGTTTGGATATGACTTGCATAGAATGAAGTCTGGAGAACAAATAGATCATGAAGACACTTGCTCAACTATGTTCCTAGCAGCTGTATTCATAATAGCCAGAAACTGGAAGCGACCTAATGTCCTTCAATGGAAAAGTTACACAATGGAAAAATGAAAAAGTTTACATAATGGAAAAGTTAGAAATTTAAAATACCAACATTAAATTATGATTATTGTTTATTTCTTCTCTAATTTTTAAAATTTTAGCATTTTACAAATAAGTATTATATTTATATAATTTCTGCCCTTACTCTCTTACCTAATTCTTCCATATGTGTTTGCTCAGTCCATTGACTATTATGGATATATATCTGTGTGCTGCAGGTCTAGGCACTTGGGCATGGATAACCTATCAGAAGGAATCATGCCTGGAGAAGACTACATCTCCTTCTCTCTGCAGGCATTAATTGCCAGTAGCTTTTTAATCAAAGGGTAGAGATATGTGAACTTTCACTCATCAAAATCAGTATCGCAAGCACAATATTCATGCCTCAAATTCCCAACTGAATATCACAACTGTAAATAGATTTTATTTACCTGAAGTTCCATTACTGATCAAAAGCTTTGGGTCATGGTGTTCTATGGTTATATAATTCACTAAATAACATTTAATAAAATCCTGATTAATGTTTGTTTACAATGTGTGTCCTGTTATGGCTTCTTACTATATTAAAGATTATATAGATATCTCTATATATAATACTTTATTTATATATTCTGAATTATCTTGTGATATATTCTATACTGCTGAATTGACAAATTAAGGAAAATTTAGCTCTGGACTTTAAGGATTTTTAAACAATAATTCTTCTTTTAATAATAATGAAAGAAAATATGGAGAAAATTTATTTTAATTACATTAATTTCACATAAAACACTATTAAACACACAGGCTGCTAAGATAGCAGAGACAGGAATATCTTTTACTTTGTTTAATAAATTCAGCTTTTTAACATCACTGAACTATATTATATGCATTGCTTTTCACATTGAGAGATATTTAGGAAACATTAAATTATCTTAAAGAAAAAATAAGTTGTTGTATATGATCAAAAAAGAACATTCCTATATCTGGTTGTGACTTATTGAAAAATAATTGGACCAGAAAACTATGTAAATCATTTCTTTAGTGAAAAAGTTTCACATGGGTATTGGTAGTGGGGAAGGATCAATCAGAGAACAAACTATCTCTTAAAATTTTCCAACCCAGTAGTTATTTAAATAGTATAAATTATGTGTTAATATTGCTAGAAATTTTATAATCAAGAACATTTGGAAATTTATGATAAAATTTTTACATAAATTCTTCAAGTTGATGAGATGTATTGTTGGTACATCGAAAACAATTACATAACACTTTTGATGTCTTGAGTACTCTGCAATTTTCCCATATTGGCACCCAAAGAAATGCTTTTATATGTGTACTACCAGTGTCAAACTTGTTTTTTTGTTTTTGTTTTTGTTTTTTATTTCTGTGAAGAGACTTAAAAGGAAAACAATTAATTGAGCTGGCTTACATTTCAGAAGTTTAGTCTATTAACCTTAGTCTTTTAACTTAACCTATTTGGTCTTCTTACCATTATGGTAATAAGTATGGAGTGTGCAGGCAGACATGGTGCTGGAGGAGCCTGAAGATTTACATCTTGATATGCAGGGAGCAGAAGGAGAGAGTGTGCCACACTGGATGTAGATAGAGCATATGAGACTCCAGTCCCAACCTCCCAGTGCTACACTTCTTTCAACAATGCCATACCACATAATAGTACACTCCCTGTGGGCCAAGCAGTTAAACATATGAGTTTATGGGGGCATTCTCTTTCAAACCACTCCAAAATGAAAGTGGGTTTTAGGCTGTGTTGGTGGCAAATTTTAAAATAGAACTTTTCAGTGCTTCACATTTAACTTAGACATATTTAGAAAATTCTCCAAGGAAAAATGGCTTCAAATTTCTTGATACATATATTTCTAATGTATCTTCCTTCATCCTTCTGATCAGAGTCTGATGGAAGCTTCATAAGTATGGTAAAATATTCTCAGTCTCAACAACAATATTTTCTAACTATTTTATTATTGAAGTAGGTTTCCAGAATCCATATTACATTATATATGATCTGTCTTGTTTGTTTTCCTTAGGGCATTTTTGGTTTCAGTGTAAAGTGCTATAAAAAACATTAGTTTCCATCTGACACAATGTGGATGATTTATAATTACAGAGAAAAAAGGTTATATGTGTTTCAATCAAAACCAAAGTAGAATAGTCTTTCTAAATATCCCATTTTTTTCTATTTTCTACTAATTACGGTTAATGGTTAAATTGTGGAAATAAATGAAATTTATTCTCCTTAACTTTATAATAATGGCAATAGCGATGTTTAATATTATTTGTTTCAATTTTGTCAGTAATACAGACTTATTTCTAGATTCAATACAGGTTCTCAAGTAAGTGTATTGCATAAATTAATATATTTCATCTTCAATAAACAGGATGATTTTAGAAGCCAGTGTTCTGGTTTCATTTCTATTGCTCTTATAAAATGGGTCCAATTTTGTGACCCAGCAAAAAAATAAGTAACTTATTTAACAAATGTGTTTAGTTTAGTTTTCAAATCCAGAGTATCATCCATTGTTGTGAGATAGTCAAGACAGGAACTTCAAATACTAGTCAATTTATATATACAGTAAAGAAGAGAAAGAACAGAATGTGTATGTGCTCAGTGATTGTTGCACATTTGTGGCTACTCAAATACTCTGTTCTTTTACAGCTCCTAACTCTGTGTCTAGGGAATTATACAACCAAAGTGAGAATGTTCTCTTATATCAATGAACTAAAAAAAGAGATTCCCAGATAGTAAAGCACACAGGCCAGCCCTGTGTAGACAAAATCTCCTTATGCTTTACCTGGTCTTTCTAGATTTTTTTTCAGGTAAACATAGCTATCCTTTTGTAACAAGATTGCATAGTTTTATCACACTCTACTTAGAACTTGAATTCCTTTTGTTTCAATGAAAAAGATTTAAAAATAAATCATACTCTAATTGACTAAAGCCTTCATAATTTTAAATTATAATCAAAGCATATAAACATTATGCTTGCTTCTAAAATGTCCATATTAGAGGAAGCTCTACTTGTAATATATGAATAATGTGAGTCCAGAAGTTTTATTTTTAACTAAATTAGTTTATTTTAAGTTTTATACAGTGCATTGTATTTTCACACAATACATTCTATTTCCCATCTATGATTCCTTTCAGATCATCCCTTCATCAATTCTCCCACACCCTCTGCATCACCCCATCTCCTTTCTTCTCCCCCTCGTGTCTCTCTCTCTCTGTCTCTCTCTCTCTCTCTCTCTCTCTGTGTCTTTCTCTCTAGAAAACAACAGAATCAAGTCAAATATACAAACTAAAATAAAGACTAAAGAAACAAGACAATATATAAAAGCAAAATGGAATATTACAAAAAATGAAATCTGTTTTGTATTAGACAAATGCTTCTATGTATGGGCCTACTCAGGAAGATGGTTGGTACTTGCAGCAAAACTCCACTGGAAAAAAACTGATTTTCCTTACTCAGCAAGTACTAATTGCAAGTAGCTTCTTGGTTAGGGATGGGACTCTATGAACCTTTCCCAGTTCTGAGATTTGGTCTGGATTGAACTAATGAAGGTTTTGTGCATGTTACTACAGATACTGTGAGTTCATATGAGTATCAATCCCGATGTTTCTGGATGACATCATCCACCAATTCTGGATTTAAAATCATTCTTCCTCCTCTTATACATAGATCCCATAGAATTAAATAAAAGGAGTATATAAGACAACGTATGTAATGCTGAGTGCTCTGAAGTCTGCCATATCTGCATATTACACATATGTATGTTTCTAAGTTTATTCCTATTTACTTCAAAAGTAATGAATCTTCTCTGATGAGGGTAGAGTGAGATATTGACCTATGGTGATACATTTAACGAGATAGTATTACATGTTTCCTTGTAATATTAAAAATGACCATCATACAGTGAAATGGCTTAGAAAGTGAAGACCTGTATAGAGTCTCTGGAAAGTAAAGAAATATAGAAAAAGAAAACTTATGGCTCTAAATTGTTCTCTGGCTTCTATAAGTATGACATATCATAAACACACACACACACACACACACACACACACTAATAAATAATAAAATTAAAAACTTGTTCTGGCTACATAATGCCAGACAGTGAAAAAAAATATATCCAGATATTCTTAGACATAACAATGAATGGTCTACATATGTTTCTTATTGTGATTATATATGGTTTAAATTATATCCCAAGTCTTATGATCTACTGTCAAGTATGTCTTAGCTTATAAATTTTTGAATGACACAATAATTGGATTATGTTATATAGGAGAAAAACATTGTAATAATCCCACCAAAATATGAAGGTTTCAAATTAAGATTTGAAATTTTTCTCTCATTTTATTTACAGATCTCAATGACCAAATATATTCTATATTATTTTCTCATTGTAGAATATAAAATATAAATTTATAATATTAAACTTTTAGTAAACTTTTAAAATGGAGATTGATTATTCTATCAACCATTCCAATTATGATATCCATACATAATATATGTATTTAATTTACGTTAGCATTTTTTATGATATATGTAAATCAACATTTTAATTTAGTAACCATTGAACTACATTGTAAGATTAAAGAGTTTATAACATACAGAGCTCGTTTTATAGAATTGCATGACAGAGATTTATTGAAAGATGTTCCACATAGGCATTTATATGAAATGAGTAAGTAGAATAAGTACCCTCAGAGCTCCCAGGGTCTCAACCACCAACCAAGGACTGCACATGGAGGGGTCTGATTGTTCTGGCAGCATGTGTATAGTAGAGGATTGCAGGTTCGATCAGCAATAGGCGGAGAGGGCCTCGGCCTTGTGAAGGTTCTGTGCCCCAGTGTAGGGGAATGCCAGGGCCAGAAAATAGGAGAGGGCGGGGTGACAGGCATGGGGAGGTGGGAGGCAACAGGGATTTGTTTTTGTTTGTTTGTTTGTTTTTTGGAGGGGAAACCGGGAATGGAGAAAGTTACATGTAAATAAAGAAAATATCAAAAAAAAAAAACATAATGTTCTAAATTATTTACCTTTATATATAAATTAGAATTATAATATTTAAATTTATTCAAAAAATAATTTTAAATATGTACCTAAAATTTGTTTAAAATAAAGGGTGAAACTAAAATAATTTTGAAACATAATAGAGTGTTTGTCTTAACAAAGTTATGGTACTAGGTCTAAGACTACAGCACATGAAGACATTGTACATTTATGATACAGGAAAGAGAAAGCTTCTTCTTACCTGAAAGTCTTTTTTTTATATTCTTGTCTGCATAATACCAGAAAAGACTATGAAATCTGCCAGGGTAGAAAAAGATAGAATATTCCTATGAACCACAATATTGATCAGTATGTAACAGGTAGGTCAGCATTCCTAATACCAGGATTTAGAAACATAATGAAAATGGGCAGGAAATTCTTGATTATAGCAGTCCCTTCTAGTTTTCCTGTCAGCATGTGGGGTTAAGTTCCACATGTTAGCAACAGATGACTTTCAGATGGTGCCTATTTATCAGAAATTTGGTTAGATATTAGCATGTTTGGAAAAATAATTGACTAAAAATAACACAAATACTGAGCGTTACTAGGTAAGAATGTTGTAATCTAGAGTGTTGGGGAGCATAATAGACTCTTAAAGCAGAAAAAAGCTTGATGGAAACCTAAGATGCAATATGAGACTATTTTTATGGTTGAGTTTATTTGTTTTTTTTATTAGATATTTTCTTTATTTACATGTCATATGATATCTCTTTTCTCAGTTTCCCCTCCGAAAAAAAGAAAAAAAAATGTTCTCTCCTCTTTCCTCCTGCTCTCCAACCCACCCACTACCTCTTCCTGGCCCGGGCATTCCCCTAGACTGGTGCATGGAACCTTCACAGGGCCAAGGGTCTCTCCTGCCTTTACTGACCGCTTGGCCATCCTCTGCTATACATATGCTGCTGGAGCCTACCATGTGTACTCTGGTTGGTAGTTTAGTCCCTGGGAGCTCTGAGAGTACTAGTTAGTTCATATTGTTGTTCAGCCTAAGTGGCTTAAAACCCTTCAGCTCCTTGGATCCTTTCTCTAGCTCCTTTATTTGGGACCTTAGGCTCAGTCCAATGGATGGCTGTGAGCCTCTGTTTCTGTATTAGTCGGGTACTGTCAAAGCCTCTTAGGCCACAGCTATATCAGGCTCCTGTCAGCCAGCACTTGCTGGCATCCACAATAGTGTCTGTATTTGATGATTGAATATGTGGAGGATTCCCAGGTGGAGGAGTCTCTGGATTGTCCTTTCTTCAGACTCTGCTCCATAGTTTGTCTCTGCAACTCCTTCCATGAGTAATTTGTTCCCCCTTTTATGAAGGAACAAAGTATCCACACTTTGGTCTTCCTTTTTCTTGAGTTTCTTGTGGTTTGTGGATTGTACTTTGTGTATTCTTATCTTCTGGGCTAATATCCACTTATCAGAGAGTGCATACTATGTGTGTTCTTTTGTGATTGGTTTACCTCACTCAAGATGATATTTACCAGATCCAGCCATTTCCCTAAGAATTCCACTAATTCACTGTTTTTAATCGCTAAGTAGTATTCCATTGTGTAGATACACCACATTTTCTGTATCCATTCCTCGGTTGAGGGACATCTGGGTTGTTTTCAGATTCTGGCTATTATAAATAAGACTGCTATGAACATAGCAGAGCATTTGTCCTAATTACATGTTGGAGCATCTTCTGAGTATATGCCCAGGAGTGGTATAGATGGGTCCTCTGGTAGTACTATGTCCAATTTTTGGAGGAACTGCCAAACTGATTTCCTGAGTGGTTGTACCAGCTTGCAATCCTACCAACAATGAAGGAGTGTTACTCTTTTCTCCACAACCTCACGAGCATCTGCTGTCACTTGAGTTTTTTGCCTAGCAATTCTAACTGGTGTGAAGTGGAATCTCAGGGATGTTTTGATTTGCATTTCCCTGATGACTAAGGTTATTGAACATTTCTTTAGGTACTTCTCAGCCATTCAGTGTTCATCATTTGAGAATTCCTTGTTTCTCTCTGTACCTCATTTTTAATAGGGCTATTTGGTTCTCTGGAGTCTAACTTCTTATATATTAGATATTAGCCCTTTATCAGATATCAGATTGGTAAAGATCTTTTCCCAATTTGTTGGTTGCCATATTGTCCTATTGACAGTGTCTTTTGCTACAGAAGCTTTGCAATTTATGAGGTCCCATTTGTCAAAAGCAGCAAGGCACTGGCCTTACAAATCTTTACTAGTACATGAAGTTAAATTTAGAATACGGGAGAAAGAGCTACCTTTCACACTATGATAGGAAACCTAAAGTCATATTTGTTTTCTGTTTCTCTTCAGAAATCCTAGAAGAAAACCCAGAGTTTTCTGGAGGTTATAGGTTTTCAGAGTGTGGCTGGAAGTTCTATTTAATGTGGTTAAACTCAGTCAAGCAGCATGGATGATACAGAATAAAGATTCCAGTAGAACCATGAATTTATCTTGTAACCCAGACATAATATATACAAGTCCAAAGCTCAGTAGAGTTTCATCAATTCTGTGAATCATAGAAAGTGTTGTGTTAAATGTGCCCTGATTTTAGAGAAAAGGAGAAAAGTTACAAGTAGGTCTAAATTCTAACAGATGCTTCCAAATGACCTAAGAGTTCATAATTAATCATTTTTATTCTCCTGAAGAAACTGAGAGTAAACCCATTTCTACATTTCTCAACTGAACTGTGTGCCACATTTTAAAGTAGGCCTAGAATTCTCCAGTGAGAGTGGAGCATATTCATTAACCTACTTCATTAGCATGCCATTGTTTACTTGCCATACTTCCTTTTTGGTGGAACCTACATGATAAATAAAAACAATCATATCTAAAGATGTATTTCAAGGGTACATTAAGAAGAAATATATCTTTATAGAAAATTAACATATTCATTGGTAATGAGAGGAAAAATACAAGATGTTCCCCAATGGAAAACAAAACAGGAATATGAAAATCATATCTATGCAATGTGCTTTGAAAACAACAAAATTAACAAAATTGAAACCAAACTACCCAGAAAAGACAGCTTGCTGATAAAATATTTAAGTTATAAGAGTGAATAATTTGTAATATACTGTAGTTAAGAGGAATGAAATTATGTAGCAGTGGGGGATGGGGAACTGGAGGTAACCAATAGAAAGTCTCAGATGCCAGAAAAGCAAGAGGTCTCTAAGACCCAATGGTGATAACATTAGATGAAATACCCAACAAAGGGGAGACAGAAACTGTAGATTATCCAGAGATTAGGCACTGCACCTGGTTGAGGGATGGGGGGCATTCACCCATCTCAAAAATATTAATACAAAATTGCTCCTATTTAAAGGAAATTCAGGGACAAAGAGTGGAGCAGAGACTAAAGGAAAAGTCATCCAGACTTCCCCACCTCGGGCTCCACCCCATCTGCAGATACCAAACCCAGACACTATGGCTGATGCCAAAAAGTGCTTGCTGACATAAGGCTCTGCCAGAGTCTGACCAACACAAAGACAGATGCTGGCAGCCAAACATTTGATTGAACACTAGAACCTCAAAGGAGTAGTTAGGGGAAGGACTTAAGGAGCTGAAGTGTAGGTATATTGGGAAGCTCTCATTAAAACAAGGGGAGGGAGATGGGAGAGGTGGTTTGCAGAAAGAATACCAGAAGGAGGATAACATTTAAAATGTAAACAAATAAAATAAACAATAAAGAAAGAAAGCTCAAAACTATAATGAAGAAAAATAAGAATAGAAAAATAATAGAGTAAAATAAATAAAAAATAAAAATAGTATAAAAATAAAAAATAGAAAAAATTAAAAAAAAGAATAGAAAAATAAGAGGAAGTAGCTATTGTAGAGCTGAATTTCTTTGTTCCTAGCAATATGACCCTTGGAGTCTTTTTAATCTATCATATATGTACACATATACACATGAACATACACATACACACACACACACATATATATATATACACATATATGCATACATATATACAAATGTTTATACACACATGTATTTATGTATATATATGTGTATACACACACACATATATATATGTATATATACATATATATATATATATATATATACACACACACACATACACACACAAGATCTGTTTTTATTGTCTTTTCTTTGATGTCCCCTGGATTGTCGTCAAACTTTCAAATGGCCATTCTTGCTTCTTTATTCATACCTGGCAAGTAGAATATAGTTGAGACCTCTGTGGTGTATTGGTAAACAATGTGTCCACCAATTAATCTTGCCCCTGCTGGAATAAATAGAGAGGGTTCTTAGTGAGGTCCTATCATATGACTGTGAGCTATCACACTAATCTTTCATTTTTTTATCCATTCCCATGTTCTTATTCTTGCTTCTCATATTACCTTTCAAATAATCTACTGAGCTCTGGGCCATTGGGTCTCTCTAGTTAAGGTGAAAAGAACTTTAAGGGGAAGAAATATACTGTTAGAACAAACCCCCCAAACAATGTGCATATAAAGTGAATATAAAGTATAATCATAGTAGAAGTGAGCCATGACAATAATGAAAATAAGTAGTATCCAAGGCTGGAAAAGGAAAGTTTATATATGTACTGGTTGGTGTGACTTTAAGTTCTCCTAAATAGCTAGGGCTGAAAATGTGTAACTTAAAAAAATATTATAGTCTTTAAAAGATGTGTCTCTGATTCTTTTTGTTGATACATGTGCACATTGGTGGAGGTGCTTACTGAGTCTAGATAGGAGAAGCAAGTCCCTGGTGCAGGAATTATAGATGATTGTGGCGTAGCCTGCATTGGAGCCAGAAACAGAACTTAAGACATCTAGAAGGCCAAGAAATGATAATAACCACTTGGGGGAATTCTCATTGTTCTCAAATATTTAAAAAAATATCAGAACAGTAAAGTAAAAAATATAAACCATAACCATGTAGTCTCCTGCTACTTTAAGAAAGGGTATCATGTTTTCATACACAATCCACTAAGATAACTTGTCTTAACCTGGGACTATACATCAAAATTTATAATTTATAATTTATAATCTGGTCACAGTGAAAAGTGAAAGATGTTTCTCTATGTTTGAAAATGAACATAAAAAATAATCCTGGGGCAGGTGTGAGTGCATATACCTTTAATCCCAGCACTCTAGAGACAGAGGTAGGTAGGTCTTTTGAGCTTAAAACCAGCCAAACTACACAGCCAGTGCTAGGATATTCAGGACTATACAAGGAAACCCTGTATAAAAATAATATAAAATAAATATGTATTATATAATATTATATATTTGGAAATATATAATTAAATTAAAATATTTAAAATGTTCTTGATTAAGAAACACTTGGCAGTTATAGGAGGCTTAAAACTTGAAGATAAAGATAGGTAATCCCAGATACACATGATATTCCATCAGTAGGTTCATATGCTCATGACATATCTAGGCTACACAGTGAGTTCATGACTCACATAGGCAACTTAATAAATCATCTGTCTAAGATTTTTTAAAAAATGAAAAAGCTGTAGTTCAATGGCAAAGCACTTGCCTTGTTAACATGATACCCTTAATTCAATTCCAGTTTTAAACATAAGAACAATAGTGACCAGTGACCAAGATTTGAATGTACTTGGAGTATCAAGATTCATATTTGAAAAGCACATAAATGTTTAGATATGTGTTGAGAATAATCTGGAGATTCCTAGAAAACCCAGTGAGGTATTAAAAGCAGATTATGGTGGGACAAATCTTCACATGGTATTTGTCTAACAATCAGAGGAAGCTCCCAAAGTAAAATTTGCGAGGTTTCATTTATTTTATTTTATTATTTTCCTTTGGCAATAGAAATGTAGAAATCCCTAAGAAATTGCATTTGACAGGTTTATTCTTCAATAAGTGTTAATTTTTACAGTTAAAAAAGAGAAATAGGATAGAGTATATTCAATACTAGGTTTAGATTGTATAATTTCCAAGTAGAATCATAATATTAAATGCCAAAATCATTTATTAAAATAAAATGTGTTAAAACATATTTAATAAAAACACATACTAGTGAAAATAACTCTACATATTTCAAAAGTCATTATAAATACAGAATGATTTTGAGATTTGGAATTTTATTACATGACATAATTTTGCTTTGTTGAATTTAAAGGATATAGTCTTAGAAAGTAAAAGAAAATCACTGTCATTCAGGTAGACTTTAAAGTAAAAGAATGCTAATGGTTTATTTCATGGTTAACTGAAATGAAACTTTGAAAGGGTTAAAATAAATTTCAAAAACATGAGGTTTAACAAATTATGATGAAATAAAGAAACTAAAAGACATCATAAACTTATAGAAATGACATATATTTATGAAGAGATGATAAAGATCTTTAAATGTTATAAATTCATTGGAAACAAACCACTTTTGAATATTATAAACATGAGACATGAACACTGTCAATGTCCTGAATTCCTTGGACATGTTCTGCAGATTCAACTCACTCCCTATAGAAATGAAGATTTTTAATCTTCTTTACTTTTTTAACATCATATATTAGTATAGGGAGAAGAAAAATTAGTAGTGATGTCAGGTGCAGTGCTATGTTAAGAGCCTGAGTGCTTAGAACAAAATGATAAAACAGTTTAACAAACAGAAAAGCAGGAATTTTTGCATCTTTACAAAGCAAATGTCTAAAAAATATAAATGTAACAGCAGACCCATAAAACAGATTGAAGGAAGAAAATTTGAGGAAGTATATCTGAAATAGCCCCATGCTGTGAGAAAAAGACAATTTAATGAAATTAATTGAAATGCTTTTGGAAAAGAAGTAAAAACTTAAGGCAATAACTCAACTGATAATTTTCAATATTGTATCTGACAAAATATTAATATTCAGAATATATAATGATGGTTAAAGAAACTGGATATCTTAAAAGAAAACTGGATTGAAAGTCATTAAATTATATTTAACAAAAGAGATCCAATATTGTATAAATGTTAAAATTTATGAAGCTCAGTAGGCCATGGAAGTGAAAATACTTTGCACAATGATCAATATTTCATATCCTAAAGATATATGTGTGGGAAACAAATTCTTGTTCCATCATTGACTTTTGAATTAACATTTTGTATACACTTACTATAGTACAAGACAAACATCTATTAGGTAAAATACCTAATTATGAAGCATTCACTTCTCATTTCTTAAAATAAGTAACAAAGAATCATAGTTTAATACTAAGGAACAGATTGATATGAGTTAGTTACTATTTCTATTGTTATAATGAAACACCACCACCAAAAACAAGTTTGAGAAGAAAGCACTTATTTGGTTTATACTTTCATGTCATAGTCCATCACTGAAGGAAGTCAGGGTAAGAATTTAAACAGACCAGTATTCTGGAGGCAGCAGCTGATGAGGAGGCCATGCAGGGCTTACTGGCTTGCTCCAATGGCTTTGCTCAGACTGCTTTCTGATAGAACGCATAACCACTAGCCCACAGATAGAATTATCCACTAGTAACTTGGATTTCTCCATCAGAATCATTTCCCCAATTGGGATTCCCTCCTTTCAGATGTTTGTAGCTGTGTGAAATTGACGTAGAACTGGTCAGGATATGTAATCCCCTTGTCAACATCACACACCAAAAAGCACTGTCAAGCCATAACCATTCATTTTTTGTTCATTCCCAAGAACACACATTAAAATCAACATCACAAAAGAACACTTGGTGAACTTGAAAAAGTCCCACAGGATTTACAATTTCAAAAAATATAAAATTAATTCTCTTACAAAATGTAAAGTACTTTGTAAAAACCTAAAAATCTCTTTTAAAACCACTCTCTCAAATGTGGGGTCCTCTAAGATAAAAGTTACATTAGATACTTTATTTTTTTTTTACTTCAAGAGGGAAGAACCAGGGCATAGTCAAAATCTGTACAGAGCAAAAACAAACTCCAAAAGTGTAAATAACTGGGTCACTTCGCTGGATTCATCTTCTGCAACACACACGGGCATTGTCTTCTATGCTCAGGTTTGCTCCATTCCACACCTTTTTCTATTCTTGGTAACTAAACTATTGTACTTGCATATCCAAAATGCTATCATTTTCTGTGGCAACTGGGATGCACTTTCTCAAAGCCTCTCATGAGTTATCTGAAGGGACTCTAGCCTTGGAACATTATACCAAGCCTCAGCTGCTCTCCATGACCAACACCTACATACTTTTAAACCAGTACCATTTGGGTGACTCTTACAATACCAAGTTCAGCTTTCAACATGTAGTACAACTTAGGCCACTTCTGGAAAACATCTTCATTGTGGTGACCCTGAAGAAAACTTTTCAGAAGAATTTATCTCAATGATGCTGTCTCTTCTTAGTGACAAATCATTTGTTAGGCCCAGTTAACCACCATCAATAATCCCCAGCAATGCAAAAGTTTTACATCAGTGGTTCTGGCATCTTGATAATAACAGGAAGTTCTTCAGCCCAAGCTGAACAGAACCACAGAATGCTAACTCTAATGGTCTTGTACAGTCTTTGTTTTCTTCTGAAATGTTACAAATTAGGCCTCCATTGTCAGCACTACTCTCAACATTCTTATTTTCAAAGCTCTTACAGATCATCTCATTCAGGTCTCTACAGTCAACTCCCATTCTAGACCAAAGCTGTTAGATCCTTATAGGATCCTATCAAAAAAGGAAAACAAAAACAAAAACAAAAAACCAACCAAACAAACAAAAAACAAAACAGAACAAAACAAAAAATGTGATCAGGTCTGTCAGAGCAATCCCAGCAATCCCATTATCCTGGTATAAATTTCTATCTTAGTTGGGGTTTCTATTGCTGTGATGAAACACCATGACCAAAGCAATTTCACATTGTCATCTATCACTGAAGGAAGTCAGGACAGGAACTCAAAAAGAGCAGTATTCTGGAGGCAGGACCTGTTGCCGAGGTCATGGAGGAAAGTTCTGCTTACTGCCTTGCTCCCATGGCTTTCTCAGCCTGATTTCTTTCTTATATAACCCAGGACTACCAGCCCAGAAACACAAACATACACATGGTCTGAACATTTCCACATCTACCATTAATTTAAAAATTGCCTTACAGCTGGATCTTATGTATTTTGTAAGTTGAGGTTTCCTCATTTTATGTCACACTAGCATGTGTAAACTGGATATAAAACTAGACAGAACCATGTACAAGGGTTCTGACATTATCAGTTACATAACCAAGTATATCCACCATTGTTAACAAGTATTCACCTTAAACTTTTGTTGATGATATGCATTATGGTCAATGTAGATATTTTTATCAAAGACATCATGTACTTGACATTTGTTTGCTATTGTACACTCCCTTTTCTCTAATAATGCAAAATGGAGATAGATTATCATATTAACCAAAATAACTCAGGGTCCAAAACAGCACATACAGAAAACTGGACATATCCTCTTATGGACAAATCCTATAGATTATAAATAATAAATAAATAAAGATAGAAAGATAGATGAATATTAGACAGGTAGACAGATGAGAAGAAAATGGTAGGAATGAGGAAAGAAAGAAAAAAGATTAAAAGAAAGATTGAAGATTGATAATGTATCATAATTCATCTTATTCATCCTTAAGGGAATGACTACATTCCATAACATATACTTGTGCATTAACCTTGTCCCTCAACTCTCATAAACATCTCACAAGTACCCCTATAACTCCAGTAACAAGGGTGTGGAGATAGATCTTCAGATAGATAATAAATACCAACTAAATCAAGGAAAATAAGAGAGACAACTGGATGACTTTTTAATATTAAAAAAATTATATATGTGCACATATATTAAAGTAGAGGTGGCCTTCTCCTGGGGAATGGAAGGGATGCAATTGTTGTTATTAAGGAGTATTTGAAAGTTCCTTAAAAATATATTCATGGCAGTTAATTTTAGATAAATACATAAAATTGTATATATTTGCATATATGACATGAAAGGAAAGAGACGATTATCTTGAGAAACAGAAGGAATAAGCTTACTTTTGATGACAACATGAAAGTCCCCAGTAGTATATTAATGAGAATTTCAAAATTTAAAATTAAGGATAAGGGGAAGAAAATGGTCAATGTAAACAAATAAACAAGAACAATCTGGTAATTAAACTGTACAGTAAGAATCAAAATTTACAACTATAATAATCATGAAGTTAACAATAAAACTATGAATAACTTCAAGAACAATACTAGCCTTCTGGATTTTATGTATTAATTTACTATCTTTTCATTTAAGAGGGAAAATCATCAGGAGTAGAATACCAGATGTTATTATATTTGAAGCAGAGTATGACCAAATATTCTGGTTGTATTATAAAGATAAAGTTACAACTTGTAAAGGAAAAATTATATTAGAAATTACCAGTAAATCAGGACAATGGTTAGTTTGAATATGATACCATAGGTTTTTACTATGCATTTTGTAGTATAATCACAGATGGGAATGCAAAACAAGGATTGCGGCTGAGACTTTATGGGTAAATTTTGGTTTCTCAAGAATAGAAAATGATATCATATATGATGCAGAAAGTGCAAAGATGACTGAAAAAGCCCTCTAAAATGATCTATGATCCAGACCTGGGTCTCCTACTGTAAAAGTTATAACTTTCATCATCATATGACAACTGCAGTCATGTTAAATAATAATTATAGCTAGGAACTAAAATCACCTAATGGTACTTAACCTTGGTTATGTTTAATTTTACTCAAAACTATATTTAATACCAATTGTTTTTAAATGTAATTGACAGTTATATTTAATTATAGACATTATAAAAGATAAAGTATCACTTATTAAGATAAAAATCAACAATCAAAAAGAAAACAGAATTCTATTTTAAATTTGTTTCTCTTAAGTAAACAATTGCAAGAAATACCTATAAAACTTGTTGAAATTTTATTCTCTTATGTATTTTTTGAAATTTAAAGAAAAAGATCATTGAAAAGAATCTAAAAAATTAAATAAATAAAACCCAGTTTTACAAGGTTGACTTTTCATTAAAATTGTGGCTAAGGGTTGGTTGAGGATTTAGCTCAGTGGTTGAATGCTTGCCTAACAAGCACAAGTCCCTAGGTTCAGTCCTCACCCCTGGAAACTATTGTGGCTAAACAATGCACTGAAATGATTTACCCTCTTTAATGACTTAATTCTTGCTTTGAGTGTATTTGTCAGTCTCATTGAGGGAAATTAACTTAGCAGACTGGATCAGATACTCACACTGGCCATAGCTGCTATCTAAGACATCTTGGATGTTATCTGTGAAACTGAAGGACAAAATCTTTTCCTTTCACCATTTTTTCTGACCAACAGTTATATCCACAGATTTGTTTCTTACACTTGAACAATCTTATAATTCCTGAGACTTCTAAATTGTAGGACTCATAATGAACAGGTTATAATTCTGGATACTTGGAAAGGTGGTTCATTCTTAGGAAATTACATTCATATCCTCAAGGTAGAATTCATCACTTCTGAAAAGACAATGATTATTTTCCCTTTCTATTGAAGAATATAGAATATCAAGTGTTAGTTATATCATATCTCCATTGTAAAATTTGACATCTAATAAAATTTATTGTCTAAATATCAGGCAATATTATATAATAGTTATTTTGTTTAAAATTATGTGAATATTATTGATTTTACTATAGTCATGATTGTACAACATATGTGTTCCTCATTTCATCAGAGGCTAAAAGAAGGTATCAGATGAAATGGAATTGGTGTTAGAGAAGGTGGTGGGCCACCACATGTGTGCTAGGAATCAAACTATGGTCTTCTGGAAGAGCAGATTGTTCTCTTAATCATTGAGCCATCTCCTCAGTGCCCAAGAAAACCTCTCTTAGTGGATATAGAATAGCTCACTGATTGAAAAAGGAGTCTTTCCACTTTTTGCATGCATAAAGTTGGAAAAAAACCACACTGAACAATTAACTCTAATACTTTCTCAGAAATCGATATAGTTATATTAATAAAATAGTGTAAACTATTGTAGATTCATCTACTTTGATTAATCTACTGTGATTGCACCCACCTTACTTCACAAACATGTAGTTGAATACATATGATATTTAAAAAGAGAGACAATATGGGGGTTTAAAGGATTAACTGTGGCTGGGATTAAGGGAATGAATAATGATTAGGTTAACAAAAGCTCAGAATATATGAAAAAGCCTAAAACCTGTTAGTAATAGAATCTTTTGTATCATAATTGACTTTATAGAGATGCTGAAAGTTCAGAAATGCTATAGATAATTAGATTTATATCATAACTCCTATAATATTTGCATAAAATATTAAGTGTTTATGAAATGCTACTTGAGATGTCATTGAAATGTTATTCAAAAGTCATGTTTTAAAATGCACAAGTAGCTAGAACATCGAGTACTATATTGAATATATATGAGGAAAATGGGCATCCTTGTTTTATTTTGAGATTGCTTCAAGTATCTCTCCATTTAATTTTATATTAGCTGTTGGTTTGCACTAGATTGCTTTTATTATTAGGTATGGGACTTGAATTCCTGATATCTCCAAGACTTTTAACATGAATGGAGTGTTGAACTTTGTCAAATGCCTTTTTAGCCCCTAAGGAGGTGATCATGTGATTTTTTTTCCTTTGGTTTGTTTATATAATAGATTAAATTAATGGATTTTCATATATTGAACCAAACATGAATTTCTGGGTTGAAGCCTACTTAATCATAGTGAATAATGGTTTTGATGTGTTCTAGGGTTTGGTTTGGAAGAATTTAATTTAGTATTTTTGTATCAATATTCATAAGGGAAATTGTTCTGGAGTTCATTTTTTGTTGCATCCTTGTGTGGTTTAGTTATCAGAGTAACTGTGGCTTCATAACTAGAAACAACCCAGATGTCCCACCACAGAAGAATGAATACAGATAATGTGAGAAAGACAGGGCATAAATTGAGGGATGGGGTTGGTATCCCATAGTCACAAACTCTGACCCATACTTGTTCTTATCTGAAAGAACTGCAAGAACAACAATGGAGAAGAGCCTGTGGAAAAGGAGGTCCAGTGACAGGCCCAAATTGGTATCCAGCTCAAAGAAAGGCCACAAGGCCTGACACTATTACTTAGGCTATAGTATACTCACAAAAAAGGTCCTATCATGACTGCCATCTGATAGGCCCAACAAGCAGCTGAAAGAGTCAGATGTAGATGTTTACATCCAACCAATGGATAGAAAATGCTGACCTCTGTGGTTGAATTAGGGAAAAGCTGGAAGAAGCTTGAGGAGGAGGGCAACCCTGTAGGAGGACAAGCCATTTCAACTAACCTGGACCCCTGAGATCTATCAGACACTGGGCCACCAACCAGACAATATATCCCAGCTGATATAAGGCCCCTAGCACATACACATAACAGAGGATTGCAGGATCTAGACTCAGTCAGAGAAGATGCACCTAACCCTCAAGATCCTGGAGACCCCAGGGAGTAGAGAGGCCTTGGCGTGTGACATCCTTGGTAGGGTGGGGTTGAGGGTAGGGATGTCCTTGTGGGGATGGGGTCAGGAAGCATGGGATATAGAACAATCAGAGGGTGGACAGGATGGGGATAAAATATGGACTGTAAAAGTGAATAAATAAAAAAATTAAAAGTAAGAAAGAAAAATGTATAAGTAAACCTACAGCAAATGAATAAACAGGAACATTGCTGTAGATTCTTGTCCTGTAGATGTGAGTGGTAGAAAGTTTCTTCCTCAAACATAATAAAAGATGTCATACAAAGGAAAGATCCCTAAAGAACAGACTAACAGAAAATTGCACCCTAAAGAATATACCCATTTTCTCTCAGCTCTTCAGATTTATTTTTTGTTTAAGGAAAGTAGAAAATGTTTCTATTTCTGTTCTAAAACTTAGAAAAATATTTCTTAGGTAAAACATTCAGAACAAATAGAGTGTCATATTTGTTCACATTATTAAATATTGTCTGTTATTCTTTAAGAGATTGAAGAGTATGTTTTAGATAAAACCAAAGTAGGAATATTGATACTGGAAATAGAAAAGGTGAAACCCAAAGGCGAACAATGTATGAGAAAAAGCAAGAGGTAAGAGAAGGTGATAACAGTATTATACTGCTATATCACATCATTCTACATGATATATACTTATATGAGAATCATATTACTCACAATAGATTTGGTGGGTAGTAAAATGCAAGTGAGACTGGCTATTAGGAAAGGGATAATATGAGGTTACAAAAACTTAAGGCATATTTTAAAAGCCTCATGAAAATATATTAGCAGTGGAATTTTAAAATATAATAAAAAAATGAGTTTGAATGAAAATGTATGGCATGGGAGGAAATTCCATCCTCAAAATAAATGGGTCATTAAGTTAAAAAAAATTCTTCCAAAAGATATAAGATATTGTCCTACAAATTATTGGTCATTGAAGCTCAGAGAATTCCAGAATATGACAGGCTACTGTCATTTCTATGAAGGTCCACCATAACTATGTGGTGATTCCCACTGCTCATAATGGAGAAATCAATCTCAAACTCACAGAGACACTTTTTCCAGGATTTCTAGTTTCAAGAGTGGTAGTAGTTACACATCAATGGTATTATATAGCACTAGATCTTCAAGCTATATTATGGGTGTGCCTTTTCTTTTGCAGTGGGCAGTAAGTAAATAGAGAAGTATGTAACAGGTCAAATTAATGAGGACAGATTAAGTGTTGGGACATAAATGAGACATTTTTTATCAAGTCTCCTCCTAACACTGAATAGGCTCAGAAAACAGGAGGGTTGCATAGGATAGAATCTATAAGAAGATGAAGACAAGTTCAATGAAATATTCTCTGGACATGACATGATTATTAAATCCAAGAAGTTGTACCAGGTATAGCCATGTGCTTAAGACTTAAACACAGTTAAGATCTCAATAATTTTAATATAGATGCTCCTAGATAACTCCTAGGCTGAGATTCTATGGATGGTTTACAGCTGCTGGCAGAAGAATCATTGTCTTTTAGTGTATAGTTTTCACATGCTCCAGTAGATAGCCCCATGCTTAGGCATGTATGGGAATAGGTATCAATATTTGTTGTTTTTCAAAAATATAGTGGGACCCATTGTTTTGGGAGAGTGCCTGTTGGGGTATTTCAAAGAATAAAACCAAATTGTAATTTTAACTCTGTCATGTCTGATGAAGAAAATTTTATGTAATTTCAGAACATTTAAATGATCAAACAAAGGTGTACAAAATACAATTAAGGGAAATAAATTGTGTTAGTGTTATCATAAGTTTGTATTATTTATACAATATAATTATTATGTTTGTATAATTTTCAAAGCTATACGATTTTAATATGTCAAACTTCAAAATAATTAATAGAGTATATATGCATGTATTACACTTTACAGGAAGAGCATAAAGAATTTAATTTTATTGCATTGTTTTTTATTTAATTATGCTATTGATCACTGACTCCTCTCTTTAGGCAATTGTTTCATAACTTTTTAAATTTGCAATTAGTTACATTTATTAAATTATTAAATTCTAATATATATATATATATTCTTTTCCAGAAGCATACTTGAAATTCTTTAATTATACAGTTACTATCATTATTGTCCTTTGACAAGTTAGTGTGTATGTGTGTGTGAGTGTGTGTGCATATGTATGTTTTAATAGCATTCGATGAATATGCTTGTGATGTATGTTACTGCATATATGTGGTACATCTTCTAAGGTGTTCATTTCCACACACTAATGCACATATATAAGAAAAATCAGGATACTGAATGTATTCTTCCTTTGTTCTAAGCCTGATTATGTCGAGTAATTATTTCTCTGACCTAGGAACATGTCCTTTGGTTTAGGTGATCTAGCAAACAAGCTCCTGGAATCATGTCCTCACCTTTCAATGTCGGAATTGAATGAATAAACTGAACAGGCAAATTTGAATTTTTACATGAGTACTATGTATTTGAACTTAGGATCTTATTCTTGGAGTGGAATTATTCTAACTACGGAGCCAACAGTCAAAGACCCTTGAGTATTAGTTTTAAATTCTCACTTTTATCTAAAATGTATTATTTATTAGTGAATCTCCACACATGCATTCCTTTGTACATGTCATGCACATAGATATTACCTGCATGTTGAATTCATTTACAAGTTGAAATTATTTAAACAGCCTGTCTGTTATGTTAAGCAAGGTTAAGTCCTTAGATAATACTAAAAATCAAAACAGAAAATTTTAAAAATGGCTAGGGATAAGAAGACAAATACAATATGAATGGTTTAATAAATATCTCTGAGAAATATTATACAAAAGAGTGAAAAATAAATTGTAGGAAGATGCAATGATTAGATTACACTATATAGCTGCATAAATTGAAGAATCGTGATGCCCCATCACAGATTCACTTTTTACCTTACTATTTTTATTATTTATTTGATCTGTGTTGAATCACTATTCACACATTCTTGAGTAGCACCTGTATGCAGAACAGTAACCTTCGATCTTCCTCTTCAGAAAAGACTGTAGTATATTATTTAATATGTAGTAAAGGTACTGAGACCCTTGCACTCTTATGCTAGGAAGGCTGGTAAAACAGAAATGTAAATGCATGTTTTCAATGAATAAAAAAAGCATTAAGTTCTTTCTTGAATGCCATAATTTATATCAGTTTTGTTCTAAAACACAAAATACTGTTCTATACCATATTTATTCTATTCAAATGAAATAATATAGCATATGCAACAGATGTACAGTTAAATATCTTGATTTAATTGAAAAATTTTAAAGTGTATATTTTGTTCTTTTAACAGAGCCTTCCAAATGAACATCTTCTAATTATTTCAGAAATGACCCATATCCCTCATGCTTTTTGCTGATGATTCTTTTATCTCCAAGTGAGAAAACATTAACTTCCTTAATCCAAGTGCAAACCATAGAATCTTATTAAAAGACTCTGATAAATCTTCACTTAAATAAAGCAAACATTTTGCCTGAATCCTCTCTGACTTTCATGCCATCTTCCTAAGATCATCGTAGATTAAATGTACCAGACTTTGGATGTTTTTTGATTAGCACAGAATATCTTGCCTAATCAAGAGAGAAGGAACAAGACAAAGAATATACTCCCTTTCTGAAAGAAGGTAGTTAAAGAATACTTTGAATTTTTAAAAGAAATTATAAAATATCATGGCATTTTGTGAATAACCATGTATTACTCAACAAGATGAGACTTCCTTTCTTATAGGGTGGCAAATTAAATATAGTTAATGAGCTTAGTAATAATTTCTTCTATATGGAATAAATTTATCAGACCTAAATCCAAAAGAGTCTTCTTAACCTTCTCAAGTTTGTTCAGTATTTCTCCAGAAATGCATATTTGAGAAAAATCTTTATCAGTGCATTTAGAAATATTTGATGGTTCACTCTCAAAGTTTATCTTTCACTCCTTTAACAGTTGGAATTAACAGAAATGAGATTAGACCTTTATACACTGTATTCTACATTTTAAAAATTAGTTCTCTTAGAGAGAAATAAACTTTTTTACAAGAGGATGAGAAGAGATATTTTATGTGGTTTTGTAGAATATGCTTATTCCTTGCACACAAGTCCATAGTTTTTAAAAAAAAAAAAGAACTGTATTTTTCCTGAAGCTTATCCTCCAATATTTCAAAATTAGAATGGAAATGGCATTCAACAGATGACAAATTTTTTAACCAAAATTACAAAATATTTTTTCAAAGATTGATGAAACAAAAAATGTTGATAATTTGAAACGATTTAACTACACGAACACACAAGCATAATATAATGAACATTGATAATCGAGTGTAATTGTGGCTCCTTAAAGTCCTCAATACACCACAGTGTTGAAGAGGCACCAAGATAAATACTCCAGGAAGTCCTAGCAAGAAGTGAGACCAGCTTTTTCCAGTGAGTTTTAACCTTGTACAAGACAACTTCTGATTGATCTTACTATTTAGGATGTACTTCTTATTTTTTTAATGATCCCTTCTGCCACCTTAATAAGTATGAGAATAGGAATTTCACATAAACCTTTTAAGTGTGAGAATTCTATAGTACCAATGAGCTGCTTTCTCACATGTATTCTATCTTATTTTACTAGATATTTAATATTCCTCTATGTCACAAGATATCTGACAACATATACATTGCTGCTTTGATTAACATTCTTTAATTGGTAGATTTTTTTTATGTTATTAATCTTTAACTCAGCTCTGGGAAAGAGTCATAAAGGATTGCACAGAAGATGACAAATACATTGATGATTGTCTTAGGCTATGATACCTTAATTAGCTTTGTATTGTTTATAAGTATATATATATTATACATATATAATCAGAGGAAAATGTAAATAAGGAAACATATGTACAAAATATTTAGAAGGAGATATTTAATAAAATGCATGGGCTCATTATTTTTTCATAAATTCACTTAACAAGGGACAAAATAATTCTAAATTTTACATGCTTGGAGTTGAGGGGTGGTAGGAAACAAAATATTCTACAGATTTAAGAAAATCTAACTTGAAATCCAGCATCTGTAATTTCAATTTGGATTGGCCACTGTACTGGCTGGTTTTGTGTCAACTTGACACAAGCTGGAGTTATCACAGAGAAAGGAGCTTCAGTTGAGGAAATGCCTCCATGAGATCCAACGGTAAGGAATTTTCTCAATTAGTGATCAAGGGGTTAGGTCCCCTTCTGGGTGTTACCATCCCTGGGCTGAAAGTCTTGGGTTCTATAAGCAAACAAGCTCCCAGTCTCCCTGGGCTGGTGTCCTGAGCAGACCCTGGGCACAAGCTCTGCAGCCAGTCCCACAACACCCAGAGGAAGCTCCACTCCCAGGCGCTCTGACACTCTCAGGATCAGAGGTGAGGAGGACCCAACATCTGTCCCAACACCAGGAGTAACTCGGACCTGCAGGACCAGGCACACAGGAACTCCACCAGCAGAGTGGCTCCGGTTCCTTCCAGTCTCTCTGAGCTGGTGTCCTGAGCAGAATTTGGGCCCAGGCTCCACAGCCAGGCCCACAACACCCAGAGGAAACTGCTGCACTCCCAGGTACTCTAACAAGCCCAGTGTCACAGGATCCCAGAATCACAGGATCACAGAGACAGCCTGAATCTGAGGAGTTCTGATACAACCAGGATCATAGGAAGGACTGACACCAGTCAGATTTAGCAAGGGTAGCACTAGAGATAACCAGATAGATGGTGGGGAGCAAGCATAAGAAAATAAACAACACAAACCAAGGTTACTTGGCATTATCAGAATCCAATTCTCCCAACATAGCAAGTCCTGGACACACCATCACACTGGAAACACAAGATTCAGATCTAAAATCACTTATCATGATGTTGATACAGGACCTTAAGTAAGACATAAATAGCACCTTCAAAGAAATACAGGAGAACACAGGTAAAGAGCTAGAAGCTCTTAAAGAGGAAACACAAAAATCAAAGAACTACAGGAAAACACAATCAAACAGGTGAAGAAAATGAGCAAAACCATCCAGAATCAAAAAATAGAAATAGAAACAATAAAGAAATCAGATAGACAATCCTGGAGATACAAAACCTAGGAAAGAAATCAGGAGCCATGGATGCAAGCATCACCAACAGACTGCAAGAGATAGAAGAATCTCAGGGGCAGAAGACACCTTAGAAAACATTGACACAACAGTCAAAGAAAATGCAAAAATAAAAAGCTCCTAACCCAAAACATTCAGGAAATCCAGGACACAATGAGAAGACCAAACCTAAGGATAATAGGTATAGAAGAGAGTGAAGACTCCCAATGTAATGGGCCAGTGAATATCTTCAACAAAATTATAGAAGAAAACTTCCCTAACCTAAAGAGAGAGATGCTCATGAACATACAAGAAGCCTACAGAACTCCAAATAGACTGGACCAGAAAAGAAATTCCTCCCATCACATAATAATCAAAACACCAAATGCACTAAACAAAGAAATAATTTTAAAAGCAGTAAGGAAAGAAAGGCATGTAATATATAAAGGCAGGCCTATCAGAATTGCAGCAGATTTCTCACCAGAGACTATGAAAGCTAGAAGATCCTGGGCAGATGTCAAACAGACCCAACAAGTAACTCTTAATTACCATAGATGGAGAAAATAAGATATTCCATGACAAAACAAAATTTACACAATATCTTTTCACAAATCCAGCTCTACAAAGGATGATAGATGGAAACCATCAACATAAAGAGCAAAACTACTCCCTAGAAGAAGCAAGAAAGTAATCTTTCCACAAATCCACACAAATCTAATTCTACCTCTTATACCAAAAACCACAGGAAGTGACAATTACATTTTCTTAATATCTTAATATGAAAATTAATATTACCAACATATCCTAAGCGATTGAAATCCAAAAGTATGAGGAATTATAAATTTGTTGATTGTCATTCAATGGTCTCTCTAATTTGGTAATTGGAGAAATAGGTCCAATATTGTACAATCTATATACACTTTCAGCTTGTTTGTGACACTGTCTTGCTGTGTGCAACATAAGGGTCTTGAAATCTTGCTTCTCCTATCTCAGCCTCTCTATTAGTAGTATTGCTTATTTCATGTTTTTACACTATACTATGGTTTTCAGAACAGCTTATATATTTCAAAAGTATTTATATACCCAAGGGAGACATAGACAATTAACTTGGGAGGTGGCTTGTAGGAAAGAGAACAACAAAGTGAAACTGAATGCTTTACTATACATTTGTAGCTCTTGTATCAAGTTTGAAGAAGAGGACTTTACAAGTTTCTCTTTCTCTGAGATGAATGCTTTTCCAAATTATCACAGCCAATGAACCAGATTCTTACCCATACCTAATGTCTGTGCCAACCTCCAAGCAGAACCATTGTTCATTGAAACAGTTGGTGAATGACTTTATGGATAGACTATCTTAATACACACACCATTTCTTAAATAAAAAAAAAGAAAAAGAAAAAAGAAAAGAAAAACAACAAGCTGAGCAAGCCAGGGGAAGCAAGCCAGTAACATCCCTATGGCCTCTGCATCAACTCCTGCTTCCTGAGCTGCTTGAGTTCTAGTCCTGACTTCCTTTTGTGATGAGCAGCAATGTGGAAGTGTAAGCTGAAAAAGCCCTTTCCCCTCCAACTTGCTTCTTGGTCATAATGTTTTGTGCAGGAATAGAAACCCTGACTAAAATAGCCACCTATTTTATTAATTCCCTGAATTCTGATGTAATCTATATTTGTTAGAACTGTGTATTGGTAAACTTAAACCAGAAACAAAAAAGAACATGTTTTACTATTAGAGAACGGGGGAATGGGGATAAAAATAGCAGGACAAATGGTGAAAATATTAGAGCCATAAAGATGGTGAAGCAAACTGTCTTCTCATTCATATGATAAAATCATCAGCAACTTCAGGATTAAGGGCCAGAGTATTATCCTCCTGTACTTGTGGATATACTCATTGCAGCACTGCAGACTGAAGTCTTGTTTTTAATCTTCTTTTGATTCCTATTATAACTAATGAGGTTTCCCTTGTTCTTGAAGTAATCAGAGAGAAGGAATGGTTTTACTGTTTTAACTGCAGACATTAAGAGACTATATGTGTCTCTGAACACAATCACCTGGTGTTGAGAAAGAACTTATCAGATTAAATGACTAGATGATAGAAGAGAACTAGTAATTTCCACTATTCTTCATTTGATCTATGTTTCCCAAAAGGAATATCTCTCAAAGAATGTGATTTGTCTTAAGGCAATTCTGCTTTTGGATGTGAACTTGTTATTTTTGTAACATCACATTAAGAGGTCATTTCAACCTCTAAGGATGAGCACAGAAGCTGCAAAGATACATTTCCTCTTCATTAAATTTCTGTCTGTTGATAAACTAATTTAACCTAACATAATTTAAATCCTTGCAGTACCTAATTGCCTTACCAACACAATCTGTAGATATAAACACCTGAAGTGCTATAATTAGAAAAAAAAACATCATCTGCTGATTCAATAAATTTAATTTTCCCCACCATTACACAATAAATGTCTTTGTTAACTAATCACAGTATGCCTTAAGGCACCCTAAAATATTAATACAATTCCATTTTTTATTTCTGTTTTTGATTTGAGCATGTGGCAAGAGTTCTGCCTTTGATGGGATTTGGACATATGTCACCTATGGTATATGGCGATCAAAGGAAAGCTGCATGGACCTAACTATTTGCAATTTTCTGTACAGTAATAGCAATGAGACAAGATGAGTGGGGCTGGAAAGGAGCAGAAGTTATGGGGACTAGGAAGCTTCTTTTTGTTTTCCTAAGAAAGTTGGATCAAATTTTACTTCTCTAGGCTTAAACACACTATTACATCATGATTACTTCCTGGAGAATTCTCATTAACATGCGACCATTTTACTATTGCAGAGGATATGTCCATACTTTAGGTGAGGTTATACTCCATCCCATTTACCGTATGAGTGAGAGTCCCAACCTCTTTTATCAAGGTCTCCTTTATGTGCTCCATGGTGAGAAGAAGGAGGGACAAGTAGCAAATATTTTAGTACTTTTTTATTTTCATGTTTTGATTTTGTTCTCTCCTATAAGATATGTTTCCTTTAGAAACTTGTAGGCTGTATAAAGCCTCTCACTACATTACTTCAAAAATATTCATCATTCATTTGGAACAGAAATTTACCAATTTGTTTCAACTTTATTATTAACTAGTAACAAATTCTAGGAGTGCTATCCACAATTATAATTACCTTTATCTTCTTCCTGGAAAACAAAAAATTATTATTGTAAGTAGTGTATTCTCAGAAAACATCATCAGTGATAAAGCATAATAATGACAGTAAAAAGGTAGAAACACATTGTACCTGCATATGTTCTAACTATAATCTATATGTATCCATAAAATCCACTACAATCAATATATTCATTCATAAGTGACCTCTGTAATAAGCAATTATAAATAATTATAAATTTCTATCCAATAAGGACATTATAAAATATTCATTTTCCCTCATTTTCAGTAAATCTTAACTATTTTCTCTGTTTAAAACCCCTGTGTACCAAGGGGCCTGATACATTGAGTATCAGTCTCTCTGCTTCTAGGCTAGTAAATCACTTAGTGGTGGACCAAATACACAGTGTTCTGAGCAGACAATAGGTTAAAGCACTTACGGACATAACTGGCTTTTACATATGTTCACATTCATTATTTTTTTTTTTACTTTTCAAATTTAAGTTAATGTTTATTATTATTATAATTTTTTACAGTCCAGCGGTTGCCCCCACCCAGTTCCTCCCCCTACAGTTCCTTATCCCATTCCTCCTTGCCCCCTGTTTTCAAGAGGATGATCCATCCACCCCCACCCTCTTCCATGCTTCCCTACTCTCTGGGGTGTCAAGTCTCTTGAGGGTTAGGCACATCTTCTCCCACTGAGATCAGATCAGGCAGTCCTCTGCTCTATATATGTTGGGGGCCTTGGATCAGCTCATTTTTGCTGCCTGGTTGGTAGCTCAGTGTTTGAGAGATATTAGTGGTCTGGGTTAGTTGACACTGCTGGTCTTCCTATGGAATCACCCTCATCCTCTGTTTCTTCAATCCTTTCCCTAATTCAACCACAGTGGTTCCTGACCTCAGTCCAATGGTTGGGTATAAGTATCTGCCTGTTTCTGTCAGCTGCTTGTTAGGCCTCTGAGAGGACTGGAATGCTAAGCTCCTGTCTGTAAGGACACCATGGCATCAGTAATAGTGTCAGACCTTGAAGCCTCTTCTTGAGATGGATATCAAGTTGGGCTGGTCACTGGACTGCCTTTCCCACTCTCTTCTCTCTCTCTCTCTCTCTCTCTCTCTCTCTCTATATATATATATATATATATATATATGTATGTATGTATATATACATATATATATATTAGATAGATATTTAATAATTTGTTTTTGTCTCAAATAATTTTCTTGAAATATTTTATTAGCTCTTTGCCATAAATATAAGGAGTACAGGGTTTAGTGGCATACTGAGAATAATAACATCTGGGAAACCTAGCTATCTGAAACTAGATCTTTTTTTTTAATAGTTAAGCCTTTTCCTTTTCTTTCTTTCTTTTTTTTTTTAGATATTTTCCTTATTTACATGTAAATTTCTCCTTTCCCAGTTTCCCCTCCAAAAAACAAACAAACAAACAAAAACAACAACAACAAACCCCTGTTGCCTCTCCCCTCCCCATGCCTTCCACCCTACCCTCTCCCACTTATTGGCCCTGGCATTCCCCTACACTGGGGCACAGAACCTTCACAGGGCCGAGCTCCTCTCCTCCTATTGATGATCGACTTTGCAATCCTCTACTATTGCAGCCCCTTAGGATGAACAACAATATGAACTAACTAGTACCCTCAGAGCTCCCAGGGTGTCAACCACCAACTAAGGACGGCACATCGTGGGTCTGATTGTTCTGGCAGCATGTGTATAGTAGAGGATTGCAAAACTAGATCATTTTTAAGGAACAGTAATTTGTAATTTAAATTCCTGACAAATGGAAAGTTCTTGACAGAAAACTATGAGGTTTATTGTATTTAAAGAATTAATCTCTATTTCCTAACAATTGTATCCTGCATCCTCCAGAACTGAAGGATGTAGACCATCTTTAAAAACAATTATTTCTAATTAATTAATTATCTTACATATTACTTCATGATCACAATTTCTACACATTCCCTCTGGTCTCTGCCTCCTCCATCTCTATCCACTCCTCCTCCACTCCATTTCCTTACAGAAAAAGACAGGCAGGCCTGCAAAGGACATGGCCTATCAAGTTACAATACAATTAGACACCTCCTCTCATACTAAGGTTGAACAAGGTAATCCAATAGGAGGAAAAAGTTCCCAAAAGCATGAAAAGCTCCAGAAAGAGCCTTCTTCCTGCCTTTCTTTGTATGAGTCCCCAAAACCATGAAGCTATATAACTGTAACATGTACAGAGGGCTTAGGTTATGTCATGCATGCTCCTTGATTGTCCCTTTAGTTGCAGTGAGTCTTTGTATCCAGATTTGTTGATTCTGTGGATTTTTTTTTGTGGTGTCCTTGTCCTCTCTGTATCCTACAATTTTTCTTCCCTGCCCTCTCCTATGCAGGGAGGAGACCCAAAATCCACCTAATGTTTGGCTGTGCATCTCTATACCTGTTTCTGTCAGTTGGTTGATAAAGCCTCTTTAATTACAATTGGGTTAGGCAACAATCTTTTGTTATAGCAGAATATCATTGTGGATTATTTTGACTTTTTTCTGTCTGTTTTGTTCAGTTCTATCCTAAGTCTCTAGGCTGTCCTGTGTCTGCTTTCTCATCCTCCAGGCAGTGAAAGGGATAGACTCCTTTTCATGGCATGGATCTTAAACTGGACTAATCATTGGTTAGCCAATTCCATAATTTCTGTGTCATCTTTGCCAGCACAATATGCTGGCAGAACAAATTGTAGGTTGAAAGTTTTGGGGCTGGGTTTTGGTCCAAAACCCTCCACTAGATGTCTTGTCTGCTTGTAGGAGATGGCCAGTTCCGGCTCTATATTTTAGATTGCTAGAAGTCTTAACTAGGATCACCATAACAAATAATAATGTTGTCATTCATATTGTTATGAATTCTGAGTTCTAATGTCTGAAACATCTACCATTACTCAAACTATGACATCAGTGATTATTTTAGCCTTTTAAAATTTGATGCAATAGACTATAACAGTTATTTCAGGTAATATACTAGAATATTATTATAAAGAAATCATTGAACTGAAACTTAAAGTGTTAAGTACTCTGATTTCAAAACTTTGTGTTTTTTCCATTGAATCTTGCATCAGTATATTAGAATAGGATATATTGATAGGGCCTTGTCTCATGAGTATTTGTCTTCGCTGATCTCAAAGACCAAATGCTTATGTTATAGACATGCACATAGATCAACCATTGACTTTGAAATACAGTGAAGTATCATTTTCATTAGTTAGTTATATGTTCTATGTTTTCTAGTTGAAGAAAATAAGGCCAAAGCCTTGTTTGTAGTAAATATTATGTTAACTCTTCAAGGTTCACTTCCTATTTTAAATTAGAGCAAAAGCAATAGTAAGATTTAAGATTTTTATATGAAATCATAACTTTCTCACATATCAAAACTACATTTTAGTATGATACAATATAATTCTGGAAAGTTGTATAATCTGCAACTAGATATAGTTTTTAGAAAATTAATTAATTAATTAAAATAGCATTTTGTTTTGATCCATAAAATAGATTTTGTATGATTTAAATAAAAGAAGCAGGAAAATAAATAAAGGGTTTAGTACTAAAACAATTTGGTAGGTGAAGATTTGTAGACATTAATGACACATTTTCCTTAGGAACAGAATTTATTCTCTCTTTAGATATAAATGATGAAATTTCCCATACAATGGTTTGTTCACAAAAGGGGAGTTGCCCACACATTTCAGTCCAAAGCAGTATAAGATTCTTAACAGCATATTATTTTTTTTTTAGATGAGCACTCAAAGAAGTCTCCCTAAATGAGGAAATGTTGGTCTTTGTAGTGTTGCCATTAGGTGGAGTTTTAGGGTATAGAGAGTTTGGACATGTTCTTTAGGTCATTGGGAATAGGATTTTGACATACTTTACGGAATTCAAGTCTTTTATTTCCTCTGTTTATCTCATTCTAATGGAACAGATATTCATGCCACATTCTATTGTCACTCTCTCCAGGGTTCCAAAGTAGCAACCTCTTCTTTAATGTGCTTCTGAAACTGACAGCTAACAAAACTTTGCTCTACTGAGTTAATTTCCTCATTTTTAAAATTGTAGTTTTAGGTTAATAGTTTCAATCCACATGTATTTTTCTTCAGCAGTCCTATGAATAATTTATACCTTAATCCGGCCATAGTTGAACTTAAGTCAGAAATACCATATTAATCGCAAGTTCCCAGGATACGCATAACTATTATTTTTGAAGAATATATATTATAAATATAAAGAGCCTTTTCATCCATCATTTCTTTTTCATTTCTTTTTATTTATTTTTCATATAATATATATTTGATTTTATTCTTTCCCTTAATCAAACACCTCCCTAACCAACCCAATTCATATTTTTGTACCTTTTTAAAAGGAAATACCTCCAGAAAAAATACATTAAAGAAATATAAAATAAAAACCCAATAACAAAAGCACATGGAATCTGATATTTTGTTGCCAACAACTACTGAAGGGAAGGACTACCCTGAGGTTGTTTGTAGAACTTTCCTTTTCCTAGTAGCTATCAATTTTATACAGCTTCTTGGTTAGGAGTGGTGCTCTGAGTCTTCTTTAACTTCTTACTAGGATTTTGTCTGGTTTGAAATTTTGTAGACCTTCTAAATATTGTCCACTCTGTGAATTCATATGTGTGTCAGTTTTGTGCTTGTAAACTAGTTATTCCTTGTAGCCAACTACTAACTTTCAGTTTTTCTTTCTCTTCCACATGTATTACTGAATCTTAATGAAGGGGTACACTACCCATATCCCACATAGGGATAAGAGCTCTAAGGTTTCTTGCTTTGCATGCTGACTTATTGTTGATCTTTCTTTTACTTCTATTGAAAGAAATTTCAGTAATAAGGATTCAGAGAAGTGTTTGTCATGGTAATACCCATATACCAGCATGAGTAATTTTATTATTATAAAAATAATTGTAATAGGTTTTCCAGAGATCTCCACCCCTAGCCCCATGACTATATAGTCTCTGGTGCTTGGACTCATAAACAGTATCAGGTCAGGCTTCCATCTCATGGATTGTACCTTAAATACTACTGAAGAGTTGTTAGTTTCTCCCATAATATTTCTACCACTACAGTACCAGTATGTTTAAACTAACTTATATTTGATAGATGTAGTTTTAATCTGTGAGGCTTGCTGTTAAATAAGCAAACCCTTTCTAGTTCTTTCTGAACTCTGTGTGGCTGGTTCAACTCAGGTCTTCTGGCTCAAACTCCTGTCAATGCTAAATGATTCAATCTGGCTTCTTTCAACTTCTCACTGAATTGCTCTGATTGGCCTCAAACTAACTCTGGTAATTTATTCTGGCCTCTTCTTATTCTTTGGTTTCAAATGGCTCTGATGACCTGCATTGAACTGCCTGAGCTCAATAACTGTCCCAAGTCCACAGCACTGTACTCACTGTACTGACTTCCAACAAATTCAACCCAACTGACTCACTCTTCTTAACTTGCTCTCAAATAGCTTCTTGTGAGAGTTGGACATATCCTATCTCTGACTCATAGTGTCAAGTCTTTCACTTTGTTTGCCACTCAGATTTACAACTGGGCTGGTTCACTGTACAATTTAATTTTACCTTAAGTGTTTGTACTAAGGATGTGTCACATTCCAACTGGATCGAACAGACCTAGGAAGTATTGGATGTGCATCTATGTTGCTAGATTACAATTGCAATTCAAGAATAAATCTCACTATTATAACTTTCATGAATCATAGTTGGGAGATATTAGTGATTAATTTTTTCATTCATATATTATGTTATATTACATAGGGGTACTTTGTAATGAAGCTCTGTGACTAATAGGTAACTTGGAAATGTGATGATTAATTAAACTTATACTTCCACAATATAGACCATTATTGAAAGAAGTCATAACAGGGACTCAAACAGGACAGGAACCTAGAAATAAGAGCTGGTGCAGAGATCATGAATGGGTACAACTAGCTGGCTTGCTCTTCATTGTTTCCTTAGTCTGCTTTCTTATAGAATCCTGTACTGGACCAAGAATAATGGGCCAAAGGAATTTTACATTTCTTAATAACTTAATAGCAACTGCAAAAAGCTAAGAGCATTTTGAATTATCTCCAATTTAACTTCATTTAGAAGAATGAATTTTCATTCCTTCATTTTCAGATGCAATAAATGTAATTTATTATTTAAAATATCTGTAAAATACACTTCAGATAAGGTTGTATTAGAAAGTTTATACTGAGATAGGAGTATGCATCAGCAATGAATGAAAACTAATATATCTATCTCACATGAAAAAAGTATATATGTGATACCAACCACTGTCTGATTGGATTTGAAGGCTTTGCCACAGGAAAAAAATGAATGGCTAATGCTATAAAGATGATCAAAATCCCTCACTTGACAATACCTTCCCTGCCAGGAGAAAATACTTCTGTGCAAAGACTTTCCTCTATACATATAATGGTAAATAGTTTCATATTGTGCAGGCTCATTCTAGCAAAAAGAAAAAAAATCCGTGAGTTTATGAGTGCAAAGGTACATTTAGATTGGAGTGTTAAATAATATAAAATTTAAGGATTTTATTTCATTATATTACATAAATTAACATATAATCTGCTTGTCTCCCAGGAGGTCTTCATAACAAACAGGGAAATACTTGCCAGCTGGTACCCCACAAAACCCAGCAGATATAGGAGCAATTCCCTCTGTCCAAGTCCCTGCAGTATACATGTACATCTATAACTGGATCAGGTCTTGCCGCTAGACTTGAAAGCCTGCCCATCTCCCAGGTGGTTTACCTTAACCAGGGACAATGGAGGACTACTCTAATCAAGGACAGAGAATAGTTGCCCTAACTAGAGACACAGGTGCCCACTGTAGTCAGAGAGAAGTGCTTGCCTCATAGAATGCATACACTAACCCAGGGCACAGAGCTCTACCTGCCTCCAAGGAATCTAGCTCCAGTTACAAACACCCAGGGCAGTTAACACCAGAGGTAATCAGATTGCAAGATGCAAGCTCAAGAATATAAACAACAGAAGTCAATGTAATTTGGCACTATAAGGACCCAGTTCTTCCAAATCAGCAAACCCTACATACCCTAACACACTTGAAAATCAAGACTCAGATCTAAAATCCCAATTCATGAAGATGATAGAGGCCTTAAAGAAATACAGGAAAACATAAGCCAACAGTTAGAAGCCCTTAAAGAGGAAAAAATAAATCCCTTAAAGAAATACAGGAAAATATAATCAAGCAGGTAAAGGAATTGAATCAAACAGTCCAAAACATGAAAATTTAAATAGAAACAATAAAGAAATCACAAATGGAGGCACCACTGGAGATGAAAAACCTAGGAAAGGGATCAGGACCTACAGATGTATAAGAGAGAGAAGAGAAAATCTCAGGTATAGAAGATGCCATGTCAGTTAAAGGAAATATAAACTATAAAAAGCTCCTAAGCCAAAATATCCACATAACTTGGGCACAATGAAAAGACCAAACCTAAGAATAACAGAAATAGAAGATGGTAAAGAATCCCAGTTCGAAGTGCCAGAAAACATCATCAACAAAATGATAGAAGAAAACCTCATTAGTGTAAACAAAGAAATGGCCATAAATGTTCAAGAAGCCTACAGAACACCAAATAGATTAGACCAGAAAAAGACAATCCTCCAGTCACATAACAATCCAATACTAAATTCACAGAACAATGAAACAATACTAAAAGCTGTAAGTGAAAAAGACACAAAATGGAAGACATATTATAATTATACTAGACTTCTCAACAGAGACACAAAAGCTAGGAGATCCTGGGCAGATGTCATGAAGACACAAAGAGAAAAATAATGCCAGCCCAGGTTACTACTCTTAATTACCATAGATGGAGGAACCAATATATTCCATGACAAAATCAATTTAAACATTATCTGTCTACTATTCCTGCCCTACACAGGATACTAGAAGGAAAACACAAACACAAGGAGGATAACTACACTCAAGAAAGCACAAGAAATTCTTCAGCTTACAACAAACACAAAAGAAGAGAATCATACAGATATAATATAATCACACATCCAACAAGAAAAGTAATAGGGCCTAACAATCATTAGTATTTAACATCTCTCAACATCAATGGACTCATTATCCTAATAAAAAGACAAATGCTAATCAACTAAATAAACAAATAGGATCCAACATTTTACTGCATAAAAGAAAAATACCTTAACAACAGAAACAGACATTACCTTAGAGTAAAAAGCTGGAAAAATTTTTTTCCAAGCAAATGTTCCCAAAAAACAAGATGGAGTAGTCATTTTGATATAACAGATATTTACAGAACATCTAACCCCAAAACAAAAAGATATAATGTCTTTTCTTCACTCATGGAACCTTCACCAAAATTGACCACATAATCAGGCACAATATAATACTCCAGAGATAAAAGGCAGACTAAGGGTGGACTTCAAGAACAAGAAAAACAACAGAAAGCCCACATACTCATGGAAACTGAACAACTCTCTACTCAATGATAACTTAGTCATGGAAGAAATAAATAAATAAAATAAAAACTTTCTAGAAATCAAAGAAAATGAAGGACTAGCATACCCAAACTTATGGGACCCCATAAAAGTAGTGTTAAGAGGAAACTATATGTCAGACACCACACCCAGTAGGATTTTGGCAATAAAAATTGGCTTTGATTGGGGAATGATGTATAGATAGATTGATAATAGATAGATAGATAGATAGATAGATAGATAGATAGATAGATACATAGATAGATAGATACATAAATAGATACATAGATAGGGAGAGGGATACAGAGAGACAGAGAGACACACAGAGAGATACACAAAGAGACAGAGAGCAGTAGTGCTGGGTGATTATGCCAGAGTAGGTTCATCTGGGGGTAGTTTTTGTATTGTATTATGAAATGGTAGAAAGAGACTGATGTTTGCTTGTTTGTTTGTGTGTTTTGGTAAGAGATCTGGCTAGGTTCAATTAGATATTCAGTTTTACAGAGGAGAAAGGTATTATCAACTGAAGGGAAACAAGAACATTTGCTAGGCAGTGGTCGCACACACCTTTAACCCCAGCAATTGGGAGGCAGAGGCAGGCAGATTTCTGAGTGTGAGGCCAGACGGGCTACACAGAGAAACCTTGTCTCAAAAAAAAAAATTATCTGCAAATATTTTTCATACAGGAAAGAAATACTATAAAATTAAAATAAAATAAAAATAAAAAATAAAATAAATTCAGTGAAATATAACAAAATATTAGAAAGAAATAAAAATGTACCATTTCCTTCCTATTTGAAAATTTTTTTTTCCCTTTTTTGAGACAGGGTGAAGAAAGTAACCAAATTGACAGCAAAGTGTTCACTTTTACTGAAGACATGAAAAGACAGAAGTGGATTTCAGCAATTAATATACATATATTATAATCACAGCACCCAAAAGCAAAACTGCAAAAAGGAAATAATACAAACTACTTAAGTAATTTTTCAGGAAATTCTTAAAATATGTATTTTTATAATACATAGACTTGAAAATTGATATAAGAAAAATAGAAAATAATTAAAATGAGCAAGTAACTATATATTACCCAAGTACATACAGTTAACTATGAAAGACCTTCAGCTTTGAGAACTATTACAGAAATACAAAAGTAAAATAAATTGAAGACACATAATATACCTATCAGAATGGATAAAGTAAGAAACTGGGTCATCAACATCATCTCTGTCAAAAAACATGCAAAGCAATGGACCACTCACATGCTGCTGTCAGGAATGCGAAGTGTCATTCTGGAAAACTGCTTACCAGTTTCTAATGAAGTGGCTCACAGTAATAAAATATTTAGGCATCTACCTAGAAAATGAAAACATGTTTACTCAAATCTCTGAATACAGATATTTTGTGATATTTATTTATACTATTAGCTGAAAATTATCTATATGCTGGGAAAGTAAAAATAGAATCTTATGTAATCCAGCAATAAATATAAAAGAAATAAGACATTGCACATAAAATTGAATCATTATCAAAGAATTGAATTAAAACAAAATTCAAAATATTATATACATTATTATTAATTTTACATCACCTTTATAAACATAAAGTAATGGAGGACAAGATAGGTGCTCTTTGGTTTTGTGGACATTCAGAGATATTATTGAAGGTTTAATGGTTAAAAGAAGAATATGAATGAACTTGTAGCATTGAGAGTTCTAGCATGCATTTGTCCTGGGGTGACTAATACATAATGCTGTGAAGGACTTAAAACCACATACATAAAGGCAAAGACACTGACACTCAGAGGGGCATACAAATATTGAAATATTAATAAAACTTTTATGAATGAGATATCACTGAGATATCACAAGTTCAACTCCCATATGTGGTTTTGAAAAAATGCTCTCCTTGAAGGATACATAGAAATTCTTTCTTTCGTTTTTTTTTGTCTATTTTTTAGAAATTATTTATTTCTATTCTTGTAATTGGATATTTTATTTATTTATATTTCAAATGTTATCCTGTTTCCTGATTTCCCCTCCAAAAACCCCCTATCATATCTGCAGTCCTCCTGCTCACCCATCCACACACTCCGGCTTCCTGGCCCTAGCATTTCCCTACAGGAGAGCATAGGGACTTCCCAGGACCAAGGGCCTCTTCACCCACTGATAATCAACAAGGCCATCCTCTGCTACATATGCAGCTGGAGCCATGTCACATCATGTGTACTCTTTGGTGGTTTAGTCCTTGGGAGCTCTGGAGGTACTGGATAGTAAATATTGTTGTTAATTCTATGGGGTTGCAAACAAATTAAGCTCTACCATTCAGGACCATGTCCATGCTCATTCCAATCACTGGCTGTGAAACCCCACCTCTGTATTTGTCAGGCACTAGTAGAGACTCTCAGGAGACAGTTTTAACACACTTCTCTCAGCAAATATTTGTTGGCATCCAAAATACGGTCTGAGTTTGGAATGGATCCCCAGGTGGGGCAGTCTCTGGAAGGCCATTCTTTCAGTCTCTGCTCCACACTTGTCACTGTAATTCCTTCCATGAGTATTCTGTTCCCCTTTCTAAGAAAGACCGAAGTATCCACACTTTGGTCTTGCTTCTTCTTGAGTTTCATGTGGTTTGTGAATTGTATCATGTGTATTCCAAGCTTCTGGTTAATATTCACTTATCAGTTCATGCATGCATCAGTGAGTGTTCTTTTGTGATTGGGTTACCTCACTCAGGATGATATTTTCCAGTTTCATCCATTTGCCTAAAATTTCATGAATTCATTGTTTTTGTAGTACTCTATTGTGTAAATGTACCACATTTCTTTGTATCAATTCCTGTATCCAACACAGATGTTGAGAGACATCTGGTTTCTTTCCAGTGTCTGGCTATTATAAGTAAGGCTACTATGAACATAGTGGAGCATGTGTCCTAACTTCATGTTGGAGCATCTTCTGAGTATATGCCCAGGAGTGCTATTGCTAGGTCCTCAGGTATTGCTATGTCCAATTTTCTGAAGAACTGCCAAATTGATTTCCAGAGTGGTTGTAGCAGCTTGCAATCCAAACAGCAGAAAAGGAGTGTTCCTCTTTCAGCACATCCTTGCCAGCATCTGCTGTCACCTTTAATCATAGCCATTCTGACTGGTGTGAGATGGAATTTCAGGGTTGTTTTGATTTGCATATCCCTGATGACTAAGGATGTTGAACATTTCTTTAGGGGCTCCTTGGCCATTTGGTATTTCTCAGTTCAGAATTCTTTGTTTAGCTATATACCACATTTTTTTGATAGGGTTATTTGATTCTCTGGAGTCTATCTTTTACTTTACTTTGGATATATTGGATATTACCCTTCAGTTGGATGTAGGGTGAGTAAAGATCTTTTCCCAATCTGTTGGTTGCGCTTTTGTCCTATTGACAGTGTTCTTTGCCTTACAGAAGCGTTGCAATTTTATGAGGTCATATTGTCAATTCTTGATGTTAGAGTATTAGCTATTGGTGTTTTATTCAGGAAATTTTTCCCTGTGCCCATGTGCTCAAGGCTCTTCCCAACTTTCTTTTCTATTAGTTTCAGTATATCTGTTTTTATGTGGAGGTCCAAGATCCACTTGGACTTGAGCTTTATACAAGGAGATAAGAATGGATTGATTTGCATTCTTCTACATGCTAACCATCAGTTGAGCCAGCACCATTTTTTGAAAAAGCCATCTTTTCAACACTGAATGGTTTTAGTTCCTATGTCAAAGATCAAGTGACCATAAGTGTAAGGGTTCATTTCTGGGTCTTCAATTCTATTCCATTGATCTATCTGCCTGTCACTGTACCAATACCATGCAGTTTTTATCACAATTGCTCCAGAGAACAGCTTGAATTCAGGGATGGTGATTCCACCAGAAGTTCTTTTATTGTTGAGAAGAGTATTTTGCTCTTCTATATTTTGTTACTTCAAATGAATTTGCTAATTGCTCTTTCTTACTCTGTGAAGAATTGAGTTGGAATTTTGATGGGGATTACATTGAATCTGTAGATTGCTTTCATCAAGATGACCATTTTTACTATATTATCCTGCCAATCCATGGGCATGTGAAATCTCTCCATCTTCTGAGATCTTCTTCGATTTCTTTCTTCAGAGACTTCAAGTTCTTTTCATACAGATTTTCCACTTTCTTGATTAGAGTCACAACTAGGTATTATTTGTGACTACTGTGAAGGGTGTTGTTTCCCTAATTTTTTTCTCAGCCTGTGTATCCTTTTTTTGAGAGTAAAGCCACTGATTTGAGTTACTTTTATATACATGTACTTTGCTAAATTTATCAGGTTTAGGAGTTGTCTGGTGGAGTTTTTGTGGTCACTTAAGTGTACTATCACATCATGTTCAAATAGTGATAGTTTGACTTCTTCCTTTCCAATTTGTATCCCTTTGATCTCTTTATGTTGTCTAATTGCTCTGGCTAAGACTTCAAGCTTAATATTGAATAGGTAAGGAGAGAGTAGGTAGCCTTTTCTAGTCCCTGATTTTAGTGGGATTGCTTCAGGTTTCTCTCCATTTAGTTTGATGTTGGCTACTGGTTTGCTATATATTGCTTTTACTATGTTTAGGTGTGGACCTTCAATTCCTGATCTTTCCAAGACTTTTATCAGGAAGGGATGCTGGATTTTGTCAAATGCTTTTTCAGCTTCTAATAAGATGATCATGTGTCTTTTTTTTTTTTTTAGTTTGTTTATATAGTGGATTACATTGATGGATTTCCATATATTGAACCATCCATGCATCCCTGGGATGAAGTCTTCTTGATCATGATGGATGATCATTTTGATGTATTCTTGCACTAGAATTGTGAGAATATTTTTGAATAGTTTTTCATCTATATTCATGAGGAAAATTGGTCTGAAATTCCCTTTCTTTGTTAGGTATTTGTGTCCTTTAGGTATCAGAGTAATTGTGGCTTCATACAACAAGTTGGGTAGAGTTTCTTCTGTTTCTTTTTGTGTGGAATAGTTTGAGGAGTATTGGTATTAGCTCTTAATTGAAGGTCTGATAGAACTCTTCAATAAATCCATCTGGTCCTGAGCTTTTTCTGGTTGGGAGACTACTAATGACTGTTTCTATTTCTTTAGGGGATATGGGACAGTTTAGATTGTTTATCTAATCCTGATTTAACTTTGTTACCTAATATCTGTCTAGAAAATTGTGCATTTCATCCAGATTTTCCATTTTTGTTGAGTATAGGCTTTTGTAGTAAGATCTGTTGATTTTTTGGATTTCCTTGGTTTCTGTTGTTATATCTCCCTTTTCATTTTTGATTTTATTAATTTTGGTACCATCTCTGTGCCCTCTGATTCATCTGGCTAAGGGTTTATCTATCATGTAGATTTTCTCAAAGAACCAGCTCCTCGTTTTGTTGATTCTTTATGTAATTCTTTTTCTTTCTACTTGGTTGATTTCAGCCCTAAGTTTGATTACTTCTTGCTGTATATTGGTTGTATTTGCTTCTTTTTGTCACAGAGCTTTCAGATGTGCTGTTAGTGTCTGCTCCAGAGTCTTTTTGGAGGCACTCAGAGCTAAGAGTTTTCCTCTTTGCACTGATTTCATTGTGTCCCATAAAGTTGGGTATGCAGTATCTTCATTCTCATTAAATTCTAAAAGATCTTTAGTTTCTTTCTTTATTTCTTCCTTGACCAAGTTATCATTGAGTAGAGCATTTTTCAGCTTCTATGTATATGTGGGCTTTCTTTTGTTTTTGTTGCTGTTGAAGACCAGTCTTAAACCAGAGTGATATGATGGATGGAATGGGATTATTTCAACCTTCCTGTATCTGTTGAGGTCTGATTTGTTACTAATTATATGGTCAGTTTGGAGAAGGTACCATGATATGTTGAGAAGAAGGTATATTCTTTTGATTTAGAATAAAATGTTCTATAGATATTGTTTAACTCCATTTGTTCTAAAACTTTTGTTAGTTTCTCTGTGTCTCTGTATAGTTTGTGTTTCTCTTATCTGTCTATTGATGACAGTTTTGAAGTCCCCCACAATTATTGTGTGAGGTGCAATGTGTGCTTTTAGCTTTAGTAAAGTTTATTTTATGAACATGGGTGCCCAGGAATTTGGAGCATATATGTTCAGAATTGAGAGTTCTTCTTGGTAGATTTTTTCTTTGATGAATATAAAGTGTCTTTCCTTATCATTTTTGATGAGTTTTGGTTGAAATTCGATTTTATCTGATATTCGAAGGACTAACCCCTCTTTAGTCTTGGTAACATTTGCTTGGAAAATTGGTTTCAAGTCCATCACTCTGAGGTAGTGTTTGTCTTTGATGCTGAGATGCATTTTCTGTATGCATCAAAATGCTGGGTACTACTTATATATCCAGTCTGTTAGTCTATGTCTTTTTATTGGAGAATTGAGTCCATTGATATTAAGAGATATTAAGGAATAGGGATGGTTTCTCCCTGTTAATATTGATGTTTTTTTTATGTTTATGTGGCTATCTTCTATTGGGTTTGTTGAAAGAAGATTGTTTTCTTGCTAGGGTGTAGTTTCCCTTCTTGTGTTGTCGTTTTCCATCTGTCAGCATTTGTAGAGCTGGATTTGTGGAAATATGTTGTGTAAATTTGGTTTTGTCATGGGATATCTTGGTTTCTCCATCTTGGGTAATTGAAAGTTTTGCAGGATATAATAGCCTGGGATAGCATTTGTGTTCTTTTCGGGTCTGTATGATATCTTCCCAAAATCTCCTGGAATTCATTGTCTCTGGTGAGAAGTCTGGTATAATTCTGATATGTCTATCTTTATATGTTACTAGACCTTTTCCCTTACTACTTTTAATATTCTTTCTAATTTAATGCATTTGGTGTTTTGATTATTATGTGATGGGGAATTTCTTTTCTGGTCCAATCTATTTGGAGTTCTGTAGGTTTCATGTATGTTCATGGGCATCTCTTTCTTTAGGTTAGGAAAGTTTTCTTCTATAATTTTGTTGAAGATATTTACTGGCCCTTAAAGTTGGGAATGTTCACTCTCGTATATACCCATTTTCCTTATATTTGGTCATTGTTTTCTGGATTTCCTGGGTGTTTTGGCTTAAGAGATTTTTGCATTTTGCACTTCTTTTTTTGAGTATTGTGTCAATGTTTTCTATGTTATCTTCTGCACCTGAAATTCTCTCTTCTATCTCTTGTATTCTGTTGGGGATGCTTACATGTCCTGGGCTCTTTCTTGGGTTTTCTATCTCCAGCTGTTGTCTCCCTTTGTGATTTTTTATTGTTTCTTTTTTCATTTGTAGTTCCTGGATAGATTTGTTCAGTTCCTTAATCTGTTTGGTTGTATTTTCCTGTAATTTTTAAAGGAGTTTTGTATTTCCTCTTTAAGGTCTTTTAGCTGTTTACCTGTGTTCTCTTATATTTCTTCATGGGAATTATTTATGTCCTTATTAAATTCTTCTATCATCATCATATGAAGTGATTTTAAATCAGAGTCTCACTTTTCTGGTGTGTTGGGGTAACCAGTGTTCACTGTGGTGGGAGAAATGGGTTCTGATGATGCCAAGTAGTGTTGGTTTCTGTTGCTTATGTTTTTGCACTTGCCTTTTACTATCTGGTTATCTCTGGTTTTATCTGGTCTTGCTATCTCAGACTTTGGCTTGTCCCTCCTGCAGGCCTGTTTGTCAGTACTCCTGGGAGACCAGTTCTCTCCAGGAGGGATTTGGGTATGGAAAGCTGTGATAGAGGGTCAGTTCTCGGATTCAGACATAGATCAGAATGCTGTCCCCAGCTGATCCTTGGTTCCTTTGTCCTGATGGCTCTGTGAGGGCCCCTCTTGGGCCAGTAATTTGAAGAGAAGTGGTGATCTTACCTGTGATTGTAGATGTGTAGGCACTCCTGGGAGAGTAGCTATCTCCTGGAGGTATTTGTATATGTAGCTCTGTGGTACAGGGTCAGCTCTGACAGCAGACAGATACAGGAAGACTCCTGTATCAGGCAGTCCCTTAGTTCCTGTGTCCTGATGGTTCCAGGAAGGTTCCTCTGAGCAGCAGTGTTAGTCCTACCTGCACTCACAGACCTGTCTGCACTTCTGGGAAGCTCGCTCTCTCATGGCTCTATTTAGTTATTGAGCACTGTGGCAGAGGATCTGTACAGATGGAGATAAGAACTGATAATTTCTTAATTTTAAATGTTACCCTGGGGCACAGAACCTTCACAGGGCCGAAGTCCTCTCCTCCTATTGATGATCGAATTTGCAATCCTCTAAATGCCAGGGCCAATAAGTAGGAGAGGGTGGGGTGGCAGGCATGGGGAGGGGGGAGGCAACAGAGGTTTGTTCTTGTTGTTTTTTTTTGTTTGTTTTTTTTTTGGAGGGGAAACTACGAAAGGAGAAATTTACATGTAAATAAAGAAAATATCTTAAAAAAATGTTACACTGACTTAAGTGAAACAAGCAAAATATAGAAGAAAAAAGGTAGCAGCAGTTATATTGGTAGATTATTGTTAATAATCAGTTGAGATTAGCCACAAGTCAATAACAATACTGTGTAGAAAATAACTTAGTAAAATTATCTCGGAACTGAAATTGAGAGAAGCCATACAGAAACATCTGAATGTTGGATAGTCAAAGACTAGATAAGAATAAATATTCCATTTTGATAGGGAAATGTGGAGATGCCACTCTTAGATCCACTCCTGATATTTAGTGCATATAAACTTAGACCCATCCTATCACAGTCTCAAAGACAAAAGATATTTAGTATTGGGATTTATTAAAGTTTGAATGAAAATGGAAAGTAAATATGTGTTAAGCTTCTGTTGTATGGTGGGTATTCTGAGGTTTTGGGCTAATATCCACTTATCAATGAGTACATACCATGTATGTCCTTTTGGTTCCAGGTTACCTCATTCATGGATATTTTCTAGTTCTATCCATTCCCTGAAAATTTGTGAAGTCCTAATTTTTAATGGCTGAGTAGTATTCCATTATGTAAACATGCCACATTTTCTGTATGCATTCTTCAGCTAAGGCCCATCTGTGTTGTCTCCAGCTTCCAGTTATTATAAATAAGGCTGCTATAAACATAGTGGAATATGTGTCCTTGTGACACGGTGAAGAATCTTTTGGGTATATGTGCAGCAATGATATAGCTGGGTCTTCAGGTAAAGCCATTTTCAATTTTCTGAGGAACTACCAGATTTATTTCCAGAGTGTTGTTCCAGCTTGCAATCTCACCAGCAATGGAAGAATGTTTCCATTTCTTCCACATCCTCACAAGGATTTTCTGCCGCCTGAATTTTTTATCTTAACCATTGAGATTGGTGTTAGGTGGAATCTTAGGGTCATTTCTTTAGTGCTTCTCAGCCATTTGATATTCCTTAGCTGACAATTCTCTGTTTAGGTCTGTACACGGTTTTTAATCAGGTTATTTGTTTTTCTGGATTGTAACCTCTTGAGTTGTTTGTGTATTTTGGATATTAGCCTTCCATTGGTTGTAGGGTTAGTAAAGATCTTTTCTTTATCTGTCAGTTGCTGATTCTTCAATCCCACTTAGAAAGGGGAACAAAATAATCAAGGGAGTCAGAGGGTAGAAGGGACCTGTATAGGAAAGGGGAAGGGGAGGGATAAAGAGAGCAGGATAAGGTAAGGGGGAGATAGAGAAGCTCAGAGAGTCAGAAGAATGAAGGGAAGTATGCAGCAGTACAGGGTGGGGAATGGGGAAACCAGTAGAAAGTTCCAAACACTAGGGATGTAAGAGACTCCCAGGAATCAATGGGGATTAAATTATCAGAAATGACCAACAGCAGGGAGTAAGCCTGAAGAGATCACTTCCAGTAGATAGATATGCCCGCAATTGAGGCCACCTACCCAATTCAAAATTATTAACCCAGAATTATTCTTCCTTAAATTAAATGCAAAGACAAAAACTGGAGCAGAGATTGAAGGAAAGGCCATCCAGAGTATTGACCTACTTTGGGATCTATCCCATGAGCTGACATCAAACCCTAACATTATTGCTGATGCCAAGATGTGCTTGCAAATTGGTGCCTGGCTTAGCTGTACTCTGAGAGGCTCTGCCAGTATGTAAGACATATGCATATACTCATAGCCAACTATTGGCCTGAGCTCGGGGACCACCATAAAAATTAGGGGAAGGACTGAAGGAGCTAAAGGGGATTGCTACTCCATTGGAAGAACAGCTTTATATACTAACCAGGTCCCTCAGAGCTCCCAGGGACTAAGCCACCAAACAAAGAGCAAGTTAACAGCTTCTGTCTATATATGTAGCAGAGGACTGCCTTATCTGGCATCAATAGAAGTGAATGTACTTGATCCTGTGGAGGTTTGTTGCAGCAGAGAAGGATGAAAGAGGGGTGAGGAGGGAATGAGTAGGTAGATGGGGAGAGCACCATCTTAGAGGCAAAGTGGACTGGTTGGGTGGTGGCTTAATGGATGAGAGGCCAGGAAATGGGACATTTGAAATGTAATAAATAAAGTAAATAATAATAAGGATCCTAAACATTTTTTCTTTTATATCTGCCTTTGAGAATATAAGAGATCACAGCTAATATGTGAAGAACTGTTAGACTCCAAGACAGACCTTGTATACTCACCAAACTCTTAATAATATGTTTGTGAGTAGTCAACAGCAAAATATTTTAGAGACTTCTTGGTTTTCACTCAGCAGTCTTCCCTGCTGTGTTCATGAGATCCACATCTACAGATTTAATGAGAAGCTCACATGAAGTTGAGAGGAAGGCAGGAACATTAGGAAGAACAGCTGGAAAGAGGAAAGAAGGGAAACAAGGAAGTAGGGAAGGTGAGAGGGATGGATGGATGTGCACATACATTGTATACATATATGACATTTAAAAGAAATAGTATGGATTGTAAAAAAAAGAAGCCAACCAACCCCTTCTATAATGCTAGTGTGGAAGTAAAATTTGAAATAAATGTAATATGCTATTTTATTAGCTCCACAAAACACAAAAATGTCACTATAAATCTAAGAATTTGTGTATAGACACCATATAGGAGAAGTGGTAAAATCCTGATGAAGAGAATTAAATAGTATAGAAAAGAAAATGAATTGTATATGTAGGGATGAAGGCAACATACTCAAAATTCCATGTTCTCTGCACTCACACTCAATACAATTGCAGTAATTTCTCTGAGATTTTGTAACTGGTTATAAAATTGTATCCTTCAACTTATACAAAAAACAAACAGATCATTAATGAAGATATTATTGCATGAATGATAGTCTTTGGACTGAGATGATCCATCTTCAAGAGTTATTGTGAAACTACATCAATCACAAAAATGTGTTACCAGAAACAAAGATGAAAACCATGATAGATGCATGTTAAAATAGGAGAGGACCCATGCACAGAAGCCACGCATACAGGCAAGTAAACGAAGGAAGAAAAAAGGATACATTAATGGTGTCACAATAATTGGGTACACAAGCACGCATGAATCCAAACACAGATTTTAAACAACTCATCAGAGTTGGGTCAAGCAGTTTATATCTTTAAATATTAGGTGTAAAACAAAACTATAAGCAGAGAAAACTCTAGATGACCTTGTATGCGTCGAAGATGCTTTATATACATCATCATACTTATAATCCTGAAAGTGCTGACTAATTTATTGACTGGCACAGATATGGGGAAAAACAATTTGCAAGCCATATTCACATTCTCGTTAATTAGTAAATCTCATAAATGAAACAAAGATTTTAACATGCAGTATGTAATCAAGCCTATAGTTGGCAAATTCCTTGCCATTCCCCTGCAATTTTCCCTATAGCACTTGTTTTGAGCACTTGGTCTCTAGACAGTAGCACTGCTCTGAAAAGCTACAGAACTATTTGGTACAAGAGGATACTAAAGATGGAGCAATGAAGATGGTTGCATTTCCCTGGTTCTGGTTTACTCTCTGTTTCATGAAATATTCAGATATGAAATCTCTCTTCAAATGCCCCTATTATTGTGAATGGAGCATCCGTGCCACTGTACATTCTCAATAGGTCACTGATAGACTAAGCTCTCTGGAACTATGAGTCAAATAAATGTTTCTCTGTGAATTGTTTCACTGTCTTTTAATCACAACACTAAGAAAGGTAAGATATAGGAAATTGGAGCTCTGGAAAAATCAGTTTAATAATAGCATGTCCCTGGAGAATTGATAATAAAAACAGTGATAAAATGCCACAATTTGCATATCAGGGTGACAGTTGTTCAGAACACTAACACAATGGATTATCAGTAAGGAAGCAAAACAGGGAAATCCTGTTATGATTATCAGAACACAAAATAAGGCTTCCATTTTAGAATACACCTTGGAATTTTTCTTATATAAATTTAAATATAATTTTTGATCAATCAATTACAATCCATGGTATTTGTTTAATGAAAGTCCATAGAAAAATATAAGTGTTGGTGTTTGTGTTCTAAATATTTAAATGTCCCAGTTCTGGAATCAATTGCAATATTATCTTCAGATGCATGTAGGAACAAGAATGTATACAAATTCTGGTCATATATACTCTGAACAAAGTTGTAAAGACATGAAAAATTAATTTAATATAAACAGGATATTACTAAGTCAAACAAAGTAATCTCAAAGGGCTAGAGATTATAAAATGTCACCTATATGTTAATTTGTAAGACGAAGAATAAAGGAGATAGAGACTATGGATTGGGAAATGTCAGTGAGAAAGGAAGTATCTTCTAAGACAGTGATACTAACTCGTATGTTCTTATGAGAGAGGACACATGTCATCATTTTGCTCAGGTTGCCTATGATTAAAATATAATCTTGAACCAATGCAATATTTCCAGACGAAATATACAATTTAATGTGAGTTCTGTGACTTTAGGACATTTTTATCTGTGAAACAAGATATAGGTAGTAGTTTATATATATGTGAAACACGGAGATAAGGAAACTTTAATGGTAACTTTACATTTTACTTTGAGCCTAAAAGAATTCTAAATTAACTTCCACTCACTTAGAAAATATGTATGACTTAAATGAAATATTACATAAATAAAATTTGTATGTGAATTATCTATTATGAATTTGAAAATTAATTAGTCTCAGTGATATAAATACTTAGAAAGCTAAAACTTTCAGGATCTATAATATCTTTAGTATTATAATTGCTAAAATACTTAGAACTATAATGATTCTAAATTAATTATGTTTGTAATAAGTATATTTTTCTTCAAAGCAATATTTGACATATTTTATAAGTGGTATAAACAAACTAGAAGAATTATCTGTATAAATTATAAACATTGCAGATTAAAATGTTTCTTTCTTTAATATATACTCAGTATACAATTATTTTCCATATAATTTCTGCCTGAATTCACACACAAGTCATGGATTTCTTTATGATCTTCTAAAAAAGATTCAAGAGCAGAACTTACTGAAAGATCATTCATAGAACATACTTATAAATACATGTGTAATAGAACCACATGCTGCAGGATATCCTAGAAATGACTTTGTTCATATGCAGAACATATTCCAGAGAAGCTGGAAAAGAAAGAAGATGGTTATATCCTGGCAATGGTGCTTTAATGATTATGATTTCACTCAAAATTGCAATATAAATTTTTTGCTATCAAAAAATTGAAAGTCAAAAACAAGTTTTTATAGCTTGTGGATGGGAGGAGAGAGGTAGAGAATGCCAGTAAATAAGTGCAATATTGTAGATAGGAGAGCCTCAATTTCTAAATATTTCATCAACTGAAGACTATATTAGTAATATTAGTAATATGTGACTATTAATTTAATGTTTGTTTTGAACATAGTGAGTTCCTGTTCTTTCCCAGTCAGAAGAAATTGTAGGTAAAAATAAAATTGATAATGGTATGGAATATTTTAAAACACACAGGGTTATAATGTGTACAGTACCCTTGTCAAATTTATCGCTGTTTGGTAATATTTGTTTTAATTTAGTTTGGTTTTATTTTCTTAATGCACATCTAACTACACAGACAGATTGGACTTGAAACACACCATGTCAGTAATTTTACCCATTTTGTTATGACACATTGTTCATTACTTCCTACATACAGTATCTATGAATTCCAATAAATAATTCCATAGCTTTTACTGTAGGGCAAGTTTTCTAAGAGAATTGCTGTATGGTTCTAGATGTGTATTTATTTGAAATTGTTCTGCACCTGCAGTGTAACAGGTGCTTGTTTGTATAGGTGCTGTGTTTTCTATAGCTCAAAAGCAAAATGAAATGATAGGAACAAATTTGGTTCTGAAGATCACAGATATGAGAATCTGTTCTTCCTTTCATAGTACATTTGCCCAAGGACATACTAGGCAATCTTAGGTGTCTCTCATTTCAGCATCCTGATTTCTCTCCTGAGAAGTCTTGTTATTCTTTGGTTTGTAACAGTAGTCTTTCTTGTATGTAATCAAATGATTCTTCAGGCTACATAGTAAGAAACATGTACTGGTCCTGTCTGCTCTTGCCTTTGAACATCACATAGTGCTCAGAGACATGTTATTTGATTTTGAGCAATTGTCACAAAAATTCTTTTGATGCCACATTTCTGTAATTTTCCTATATCTGCAACATGCTCAGTACTGGATTCTTGAAAGTTTACCTTATCAACATATTTGGATATGTTGAACTTAATTATAAAGTTTTTAGGCAATTTTCCTCACTAAACTATAATATTTCTATGCATAACAACAAACTTGTTTTATTTTTATTTCTACAGTTTTAGATTTTATCAAATTTTGTGCCATAAAGGTCTTGTTTTAATAAAGACATTTAATTTTTAGTATTTTCCTATATTTATTTTTTGTGAGAAACCCATGTATCAATATTTCTCCAAAGCTGCTGGATTTAGAAGCATCAGGACTCTCTCTCTCTCCCTCTCTCTCTCTCTTTCTCTTTCTCTTTTTCTTTCTCTCTCTTTCACACTCTCCATTTTCCCCTTCTTGTTCCATATTATCTTTCTTAGTCTCTTCAAATAATAGGAGGAAAGTTTTCATGAAGTGAGCTAGAATTCTTTCATATCATTACACTTAGAATAAAAGAACTTTTGTTCCCAGAAATTAATTCAAATATTAAAATTCATTGTGTTATTAGCATATTTCTGTCAGCCTTTTGTATGACAATTTTATTATTTAAATTATTATTAAATTTTATTATTTTAAATTTTATTATTTAAATTATTATTGAGAATTTTTACTGATATCAAAGCATATTTGTTGAAAGGATTTATTAATTAATTAACTGAAAAAAAGAGTTATTACATTTGTTTTCTGTACATAATTTTTTCTCCTAATATTTAACATAATACTCCATACAGTTGACATCCTATGATTCTTTTATTTTATGATTATGAATCATTTTCTAGCACTTTATGTTTCTCAAGATCATATTCTTAGCTTATAAATTGATTTTTAACTTATATTTGATTAATATATAGTAACTGTACACATTAGTGGACTCAATGTAATATTTTCACACACATTTACTTTGTGCATTATTCATATGCAGCTTTTATTTTTTTAACCTCACCCTTCTTCCAAACTTCTGTTAATGATCACTCCACAATCAGTATGACAGTTTTGAGCTTCTCTATATTAAAAAAAATATGGCAATTAAACCTGTTATTACAAACTTACCAGACTCATAGCCAAGGGTATATAATACATTCTGAAACATATATACTATTCTAATAGCTTAATGTTTTCATTTGTATTTCATTTAGTCCTATATGTATCTGATATGCTGTATTAAATAGGAATGATTATATCTCTTAAATATTTTAAGTTCTGAATAAAAATTAAACTACCTTTGCAATAAACACCCACACACATATATTTGTAGGGTGTACAACATATATATATATATATACTAGCATATATATGCATAGTAATTTATATATATAAATATAAATTACTATACATATATATATATATATATATATATAAATTACTAACATTTCTATGTGTGAGAACTTAAACAATATGCCTTTCAATTCCATTCATTTTTTTCTACAAGTGACATTTTATCCTATTTTGTGGACCAATAATTTTGTTCTTCCCCTCTTAATTTTCTTCTCTCTTTCTCTCTTTCACTCTCTCTCTCTCGTTGTTGTTCATTACTCATTAATACACTAAAAGATCTAAAGGATGTTTCCACATATTCATAATGCAAAAACTAGGTTCATCTTCCTGTGTGTCAGGGTCAACCCTCACTTAGTCCTTGAAGATGAGTGACGAGATGGCTAACCTAAATGGTTACTACAAGCAGTCTTTATACTTCTTAGGAGCACAGGTTACATCAGTAAGGTAACACTTCAAACTTATTGGCTAAGAATATTGACCTTTAAATCTATTGGCTATTAAACATGGGCAGATCATGACACACATTCGAACTTTATCTGGCACTTTCCAGAAGGTCAGGTGACTATTCAGTCAGTACATTCTGTGGTTTTTCTGAGAATTTTTTTTACTCAAGAATGTTTCTGTGCATTGAGAATGGAACTTGGCCTATTCTTGAGCCCAGGCGTGAGGGAGAAGCTGTAAGTTGGGTATGGGACTGGAAAAAACCCTTAGGGTCCTTCATTTCCCCCACCCCTCTTTTTTTATACTAGCTCCACTCCTGGAGCTAAGCTCAGGGGTCTCTGGTAACTAACTCAAATTCTTTAGGTTCTGTCCTCAGAGTCTGATGTTGGTGCAGGATCATCAGCTCTACTGCTCCTAATCTCTTTTATGAAGGCTGTGAGATTGTTTAATAAGCAGGGTCCAAAAGTCAACAACAGCAGGAGAACAATATGGGGTTCCAAAAAGCTGGATATGAGGGTAGTTAACCAAGAGGAGGAGTTAAACCAAGACTCAAACCAGCCCTGAGTTTGTTCTCTTTCTCTCTGCTTGGATAGCCCTTCTCTCATTCCTCATCTTAATATTCGTGATAATGTCTCTCTGCCTTTTAGTTAGTTTGGGTAAGATTTGTTTATCTTGTTGATTTTTTTTCAAAGAACCAGCTCTTCGTTTTATACATTCTTTCTATTGCTTACTTTGTTTCTAATTTTTGATTCAGTCCTGATTTTGATTATTTCCTGCTGCCTATTCCTCTTGGTGTGTTTGCTTTTTGGTTGCTGCTTTATGCTGTTAAGCTGGGAGTTTGAGATCTCTCCAACTTCCTTATGAAGATACTTAGTGCTATCATCTTTCAGAAATGAAAATGAAGATATAATAACAGAAAATGAGGAAATTAAAAAATCATTAGGCCTTACTTCCAAATGCTATACTCTACAAAATTGGAGAATCTAAGTGAAATGGGTAGTTTTCTAGAAGACTGATGCCAATTACCAAAGTTAAATCAAGATCAGGTAAACTATTAAATAAACCTATATACCCAAAGAAAACAAGCAATCATTAAAAGCTCCCCCCCCCCCCGCCAAATAAAAGCCCAGGGCCAGATGATTTTAGCACTGATTTCTGTCACTCTTTCAAAAAAGAGTTAATACCAATACTGCTTAAACTATTCCACAAAATAGAAACAGAAGTAACTTTGCCAAACTCATTCTGATAGGCCACATCATCATAATACCTAAACAACATAAAAGACTCAATAAAGAAAGAGAATTTCAAAATCAATCTTAATTATACACATTGATGAAAATACTGAATAAAATACTATAAAATACTCACAAACCCAATCCAAAAGCCCATCAAAAATATCCACCATGATCAATCAGACTTCATCCCATAGAGGCAGGAATGTGTACTGTACTGGCTGGTTTTGTGTGTCAACTTGACACAGGCTAGAATTATCACACAGAAGGGAGCTTCAGTTGGGGGAAGTGCCTCCATAAGATCCAGCTGTCAGGGGCATTTTCTCAATTAGTGATTAAGTGGGTAGGGCCCTTTGTGGGTGGTGCCATCCCTGGGCTGGAAGTCTTGGGTTCTATAAGAGAGCAGGCTGAGCAAGCCAGGAGAGGAAGCTCCTGCTTCCTGACCTGCTTGAGTTCCAGTCCTGACTTCCTTTGAGATAAACAATAAGATGGAAGTAAGCTGAATAAATCCTTCCCTCCCCAACTTGCTTCTTGGTCATGATGTTTGTGCAGGAATAGAAACCCTGACTAAGACATGTACCAAAACTAATCAATATAATCCACCATATAAACAAATTAGCAAAAGTATCACATGATCATCTTATTAGATTCCGAAAAGCTCATGACAAAATTTAATACAACTTTATGTTAAAAGACTTGTAGATATCAGCCATGTAAGGCACATACCTGTGGGACAGTGGACCATCAGAAGTAGCCTGGCCCTTGGTTAAGCTAAGGCTAGAAGCCCTGGAGAGTAGGAGCTTTGCCTGCTTTCAGGTATCAACCCCTGTCACTAGCCACAGGCCTCCCCCATAGATTTGTGGCCATCACTTGTGTAATGGCAATGGCCCAAGCCCCTCCTCATGCAGATGAAGAAAAGGACATGACCTATGGTCATGTTGGCACAAGACAGATTTCCATGCTAATGAAGTACATGGAGGCCTGGAGGGCTTGGCCAATAAGCTTTCTTTATCAAACATTCCTCCCTGAAGAATGTCTCTCAGACTCACTCTGAAAAGTGGGGTATGGTTTTACACATGCCATGACAATAAATGCCTTAAAACCATGGACTGCCTCTTTTCATCTGGATCCTCCTTAGGGAGGCACAAAGGTGGTCTTTGCCTAAAGAACTGCTGTCTAATCTGTAGAAGACCTCTCTGCACTGCCAGCCATGATGGCCATCAAACCCAAGCAAGCTGTCAAACAAAGGACTCTCCCTGCCTGTAGGACCAGCTGGAGCTCCCCTTTTCTCCTTGGCCCCAGGGCTAGATCCAGCCTTTGGGCCCCCACCCCATTCTCTGCTCTTCCACCAGCCTGGATGTCAGAGAGCCTGAGAACCAGACTGCCCTGGGCTCTTTGCAGACCCTGGGTCCCCCATCCAGCTCTGCCATTCCATGCTTTAGACTGTGTTTCTCACCCCCCACAGTGTGTCCTGGGGCTTTCCTACAGCCCAGCACCCTCGAAACAAATGCATGGGACAAATGCAGTCTGTTTCTCTGTGTTCTGACTCCACAAGTAGCCATGCCCTGTGTCAAAGCAGACATGGGACTCACAACCCTACACATACTTAAACACAACAAAGGGCAATATACAGCAAGCCAATAGCCAACATCACATTAAGAGGAATTTAAGAGAAATTTAAAACAATTCTACCAAAATCAGGCACAAGACAAGGCTGTCCACTCTCTTCCTATCTCTTTAATACAATACTTGAAGTTCCAGCTAGAGCAATAAGAGAACTAATACAGATATTATGATTGCATAGATAAATGACTACAAAACTTCTACCAGATAATTCCTACAGCTGAGAAATACCCTCAACAAAGTGGCAAAAAGAAAAAAACCCCAAAGAAACAAAAACCAACAACAACAACAACAAAAAACCCAAAATCTCAAAAAGTCAGTAGCCCTCCTTTATACAAATTTTAAAGAAACTGAGAAATAATTCAGGGAAATAACAGTCTTCACAATAACCAAAAGTAATATAAAATATCTTCTTTAACTCTAACCAAGCAAGTGAAAGACCTGTATGACAAGAACTCCAGGCCCCTGAAGAAAGGAATTGAAAAAGATATCAGAAGATGAACACATCTTCCATGCTCATGGATTGGTAGGATTAGGATAGTAAAAATGGCCAAAAATAATTTGCAGATTTAGTGCAATACCCATCAAAACTATAACACAGCTTTCTATAGACATTGACAGAACAATTCTCAACTTCATATGAAAAAAAAAAAAAAAACCAACCAAACAAAGCAGATAGCCAAAACAATCCTGTACAATAAATGAACTTCTGGAGGTATCAACATCCACAACTTTAAACTGCACTATACATCAGTACTATGAAAATGTGAATGATATTGGTACAGAAACAGACAGACTGAACAATGGAATTAAGTTGAACATGCTGAAATAACCCCAAATATCTATAGAACCTTGACTTTTGACAAAGAAGACAAAACCATGTAATGGAAAAAAGAAAGTGTCCCTTGTCATCAAGAAAACACAAATCAAAACGAAATGACCTTTAGATTCGATCTTATAATCATCTGAATGGCTAAAGACAAAAACTCAATGCCTGCAATGGTGTAGGCTTCTTGGTGTTTATGGGAGAGACTTCAGCTGAGACTCCTAGCAGCAGGGCATATAGAACCTGAAGTGGCCACTTCCTGTAGCCAGACAGCGTCCTCAGTGGATGGATTAGTACACCAACCAACTAAAAAACTTTTCTACCCCAAATTTGTCCTGTCTACTGTCTATAAGAAAGGCAGGGTCAAAGATGGAGGAGATACTAGGGGAATTGGCAACCAATCACCAACCCAACTTGAGAACCATCTCATTGGCAAGAACCAATCAGGGACACTATTAAGGATTTTTTGTTATGATTGTAAATAGGAATCTAACATAACTTTCCTCTGAGAAGCTCCACCTAGAAACTGATGGAAGCAGATGCAGAGACCCACAACCAAACATTGAATGGATTTTGAGATCAGAGGGGTTCTATATGACCAACAGAACCAACTTACCTGGACCAACGAGGGCTTGCAGAGATTGCACTACCAACCAAAGAGCAAGTTTGGGCTGTACTTAAGCTCTGCATATATTAGGCTAGGTTTTCATGCAGTTCATCCAAGAACTGGTGTCTGGGCTGTCCCTAAATCTGTTGCCTGACTGTGGATCCCATTTCTCTAACTGGGCCACCTCATCTGACCTCAGTGGGAGAAATGCTTCTAGTCTTGCAGAGACTTGATGTGCAAGGGTGGGGGATACACACTGAGTGCCTCCACGATATCCAAGGAGAAGGTCAAGGGGTATGGGGGTGGGGGAGAAACTGTGGGAGTGTGAGACCAGGAGGAGGGATGCAGTAGATAGACAGATAAATAAATAAATAAATAAATAAATAAGGAAAAGATTTGTGCTAGTAATACAATTGTTGTGTTCATGTATCTTTTTAGTAACTCTTTTGATATATACTAGAGAAGGAGTAGCAGAATATGTTTTTAGGTTTTGAGATCATTACAATTGTCCCTTCTGTTTCTAATAATTTATATTGTTACCATCAGTCTATATGACTTATTTCTCTACTAACTACACAACATAATTTTTTGTAATTGTCATTATAACTCATATGGTCACCATTACTGTAGTCTTGATATCAATTCTTCAGCAAGTCAGTGATTTGAATATTTATTTTCATCTAGTTGTTGGTATAGTTTATTTCCATTTTATGACAATAACATAGTCAGTACTTCTAGTCATATTTAAATTGAATTTCTTTTGTTTTGAGTTTTTAAGTTCCTTGTGTACTCTAGCAGTTACTTTTCATGTAGATGACTACTTGGAATTTTTTCTTTCCTTATCCAGGTTTTCTCTTCACATTAGCATTTCATTTCTTATAGGATAGATTTTAAATTCAATGTATGCCAATATCTACTTTCATTTTTCTTTTCCTTTCTCTTTTTTCTCTTTCATTGAACTATTTTTTGTACTTTGAGGCTCATATATAAGCTGGTGCCTATTGAGAAACATTTTTTATGCTGTTTTACTCATTTTTAACCTTAGTAGATTCAGGGCTTACCTTAAGCCCTTTAATTCAGTTTGAGACAATTTTCATATGTTAGTAGAAAAGAGTCACTTTATTCTTGTGTAGAGGATAGCTCACTTTCCCATAACTGTTTATTGAAGACCCCCTCTACCTTACATATGGTTCTGAAATCACTGTCAAAGGTTAGTAGTGCATAAATTGCAGATTTATTTTGAGTACTTCTATACTATTCTAGATGTCTAGATGTTTGTTTTGTAGCCATGAAACAATATTTTGTTTACTACAACAAACAGAATGACATGAAATCAAGTATTTTGATGTATCCAGTTTGGTTGTTTTTGAGATTTCATTAACTATGATATTTTGTTCATGGGACCAATCAAAGTCACACTGAGTACAAAAAACAACTAAGCATGAATTAATAAATGAAGTAAGTCATCTCTAAATCAAACTAAGAAAATACTAAAACATACAAAGCTGAAAAAGATCACAAGTATGGAAAAATATTTCATGTTAATGGATTGAAAAAAATATGGGTTCTAAGGCATCATTAATTCCTAAGTGTAAGTACCTAGGTGGTATTTATCAACATTTTAAAGTTAAAGCTAGCTATTACTATTTTAATTCTTTACATTCTTTTTCTTATTCAGTTATATTTTCAAAGACAAATTGTAACACACAAGGTAATCCAATAAGAGTGTGCTCATTTAGAATTGTTGCTTTTGGGAGAGTTAGAAATTAAGGTTTCTCAAAAGGAAGTTTGTCAAAGATAAAACTGTCGAGAACAGGCATAATAGAACTGGATGAGGTTGTATAAGCATGCTCACATTTGAGTGAGCCACATGAGCTTAAGCTTGGCATGGTGGCAGATGCCCTTACTCCCAGAACTTGGAAGCAGAGGCTGGTGGATCTCTGTGAATTTAAGGCCAGCTTGGTTTGCATAGTAAGTACCAGACCAGGTAGTATTACAAAGTAAGGATCTCTCAAAAAAAAAACAGAAAATAAAATAAAAAATAAAATAATATAATAAAATACAAGCACACTCTTGAGTCTGGAGGGCAAAGGAAGTAGGAATGTCTGGTAGGGGGTGTGGTGACATCCTCATGGAGATGGAGTGGGGGAGGAGGTATGGGAGGTGGAACAGTCAGAAGGTAGATGAGGAGGGGGATAAAATCTGGAATGTAAAAAAAAGGAAGGTTAAATAAAATGAAAAATAAAATAAAATGAAAAATACAAACACACAAGTAAAAATAAAAAACAAAATCAAAAGTAAAAACAAAACAAAATAAACAATAACAACAACACCCACACCATAAAATGAACTGCAGATCAACAAGGGTTTACTTATTAATGCTTACACAGATTGTATTTCTAATTTTCCATACAGTGTAGAATGAATGTTGTAATTCAAAGGGATGGTCGTCAAGTTTGGTTGAAAACATTCCCAGGTCATAAAACTGGCAACAGGCTTGAGAAACCATAAATAACAAACTGATGGACATCTGTGTATAGTTTCGTCTTTTCTAAAGTACTTTCAAAAATAATGAGGCTGCTTGTGAGACTGGGGTCACAATGAAACTTATTTAACATTTAGTCATTCTAAGGACTTCATTGATGTAATTTAATCATATTTGAACACATTCAGCTCTCAATATACCTAGTGATGACAACAATAAGAGTCATTCTGCATTTTATTTTAATTAAATCATCAAAAGCATCTGTTAACTTTTAAGATTCTCAAATATCATTTTCATAATATTGCCTCTATTTTACTCACAAACAAATTATTCCATAATTTCTAATTTTCTATTGATTTTACACTTAAAATTATATTTATCGTTTTCCTGGTTGCACTAAAATCTCATCTGTAAATTGTAATTTTGTTTTTTCAGGTTTAGTTAAAAATATTCAGCAAACATAATTAACTTTTTGTTTTCCAATCTCTCCTTTAGGAAGTAGAAGTTCACTGACTTTGCTAAGAGACTTGCATGATTTCACAGGCATTATTTTATTGACACTGTTTTTAACTGTATATCACACATGATATTTTCTTTCCAACAGATTTTAGAAATTATTCCTTGCTGATAATACCATGGTTAATATATTTTAAAGAATTTTGATAAATGAATGCTATATTTCATTGATAATTTGCTATAAAATATTAATATGATAATTGTAAATCTTACTTAAAATTAGTTAAAATTTGCTCAAAATTAACTCTTTTAGTAGCTGTGATTGCTCAAATTCTGGTTTCAATAGACTCTGATATACACCTTCCTGTTCTAGGACAAACCTTATTAAAAGTTTGTTAGGAAAAGCAATTAAAGAGCTCTAAAATACTAATGAGGGCCAATAAATGATCCATTGTGGAAATATGTACATCATTTTACATACATCTCTTAGGCTGACAGAGCCTATACATTCATTGAAACAGGATTCTCAGACAAAATGTCTATATTTGAGACTATTAAAATAAAAAAATACCAAGAAATAATATTTATCATTTATAAACATAATAATTTTAGATTCTTATCATCTTTTACATCATGCTAAAATATTTTAAAATTTTTATTTTTATAATTTTTAAAAATTTCTGTACGTGAGTGACTTGCTCACATCCGTTTCAGTCCACCATGTGATTATTGTTGTGCATCATTGTCAGAATAGGCATTCTCAGTACCTGGAGTTATGGATGGTAGTTTAGTCAACATATGGGTGCTTCAAATAGAACCTAGGTTGTCTGTAAAAACAACAAGTTCTTTTAACCCTTCAGAAATCTCTCCAACCCAAATAAATAATTTTATTAAAAATTAATTGCCGAGATCCATCTTGTCTGCTGTCACCAAGCCTTATACTTTTGATGTCTTTTTTGTAAATTAGATATTTTCTTTATTTGCATTTCAAATGATATCTCCTTTCCCGGTTTCCCCTGGGGATGGGGGGAAACACCTGTTCCCTCCTCCTCTCCCTGCTCACCAACTCACACTCTCCCTCTTCCTGGCCCTGGCAATAACCTACACTGGAGCATAGAACCTTCACAGGACCAAGGGCCTCTCCTCCGGTTGAAGTCCGACTACGCCATCCTCTGCCACACATGCAGCTGGAGCCATGAGTCTAACCATGTGTATTATTTGGTTGGTGGTTTAGTCCCTGGGAGCTCTGAGGGTACTAGAGAGGTGCTTGCTGAAAGGAACCTGGTGTGACTGCTCCTTGGGTAGTATGGCCAGCAACTGACCAATACATATGTAGATGCTTGGAGCCAACCATCAGACTGAGCTCAGGGACCCTATTGGGGAGCTGGTAGAAGGACTGGAGGAGCTGAAAAGGTTCTATGCAACCCCATAGGAAGAACAACAGGAACTAGCCAGTGCTCCCAGAGACTAGACACCAACCAGGAAGTATATAGGGAGGGATACATGTCTCCAGATACACATGTAGCAGAGGATGGCCTTGTCAGGCAAAAATGGGAGCAGAAACCCTTGGTGCTATGGAAGTTTAATACCTCAGCTTAGGGGCATGCTGGAGCAGTGGGGCAGGAGAGGTTTGGTGAATGGCCAAGCACCATCATAGAGGCAGAGGGAAGGGGGAAGAGTGGATGTGGGATGGGGAGTTTGTGGAGGGAGAACCAGGAAATGGGATATAATTTAAGATGTAAATTAATAGAATGGTTAATACAAGAATTAATTGCCAAAACACTAATTGTCATTAAATATCAACAAATGTAGAAATATCTTTCTTTTTTCCCTGTTTGGAGCTTTGCCCCATTGAAAATCTCTTTCCTGCAGTCTCACTTCCATAGTTTTAGAAAAAACTATGTAAATGCCAATTTCACTTCAATTAAAAGCATATGAAAAATGTAATAAAATAAATAGCTTCGATTTAATCATAATCAGTGACACATAAATTTGAAACTATGAACGTTGCACCCTAATTTTCAACAATGTAAGCAAAAGTATAATAGCCAATTATAACACACAGAAGGCATTAAATTATAGAATAGTGTGAGGTACATAATATTGAGTGGATTGCTTTGAATAAAGGTAATAAAGAGAATTCTGGGATAATGAATTAACATTACTATGACCCAGGAGTAATAACGAAGCTTCTGAATTCTGATGCAGGGGAACTTTCAACTAAGGGTGAGCCTGTTAGGAAGATGGATTTAGAAGCCTTTCTTCTGCTGTCATTCCTAATGTCACATCTGTAAAATGTGATTCTATATATCTGTCATCTGCTCAAAGCAAAAGGACGAACAGGTCTCTCAAATCAGATGCATGTTCTCAAACTTAATCTCCACCTTGTTAGCTCGGGACAAAGCTTGTGAGGAATTTCAGAGCTCTGCTACTCATATCTATTATAGTTGATTGAAATTGTCAAAGGATTTTTTAAAATGTATGTGTGAATGCATGTAAGATCATAAATGTGAAATCTTACTTTATGTAAAAGGAAAACTAAAAAGTGTGATCTGATTAAACATTGAATAGAATAATTTACATAACATTAAATAGTATAATAGTACAAATATATTAATAGATATAAAAGTATTTTCAGTTTTCTTCTGAATTTGGGAATAATCAGGTGGTCAGGTATAGTTTAAACATGCTCAGAATTTATAGTAAGAAATATCTCATATGAGTGAAAAGGGCTAAAATAAAAATAAAAATTGGAAGTCTATTGAATGGCCAGATTACAATTGTTTGCATTTAATTATACCAGATACAATGTTGTTTAAAAGTCCATGTAAAGCCTTAAAATGTTTTATGTTTAAACAAAGTTGAAATAAGAGTAATAAATCAGTCCTTTTCCCTCACCCAATACCAGATCAGGTTCCCCTCTCCTGCCCACCCCTATCTATTTTACTCTCCCTGGTCCCTTCCTCCTTTGCCACTTGTAATTGCTTTATTCTCCCTCCCAAGTGGGACTGAAGCATCCTCTCCTGGGGTCTTCAGATTGGTGACTTTTTGAGTTCTGTGGACTGTATCTTGGGTATCCTGTACTTTTTTTCTTTGGTTAATATGCACTTATTAATGAGTACATATCATGCATATCCTTTTGGTCTGAGTTATCTCACTCAGGATATTTTCTAGTTCATCCATCTGAGGGCCACCAGAAAGAATGGAAACAGGCAACCTATGTAGGTAGAAGGTTAGGGGGATCCTCCAGAACGCACCAGAGACCTAGGAGGTGAGAAACTTTCAGGAATCAAAGGGAGAGACATTAGATGAAATGCCTGACAGTAGTATAGAGACCACCTCCATCAGGAAGACAGGGTATCAAATGACGGAGGGAGTTGCCATCCCACATTCAAAACTATGACCCATAGTTATTCCTGTCTGAAAGAACTAGAGGGATGGAAATGGAGAGGAGCCTGAGGAAGAGTAGATCCAGTGACAGGCCCAAAATAGGATCTAGCTCAAGAGTAGGCACCAAGACACAACATTGTTACTGAGGCTATGGAGCACTCAATAAAAGGGACCTATTATTATTGCCCTCCGGAAGACCCAACCAGAAGCTGAAAAAGTTAGATGCAGATATTTGCACCCAACCAATGGACAGAAGCTGCTGACCCCTGTGGTTGAATTAGGGAAAGGATGAAATAAGCTGAGGAGGAGGGTAACTCTTTAGGAGTACCACCAGTATCAATTAATCTGGACCCCCAATATCTCTCAAATATGGACCACTGAAAAGACAGTATACCCCAACTGAGATGAGGCCCCCAACACATATAGAACAGAGGGCTGCCAGGTCTGTGTTCAATTCGAGATTATGCACTTAACACTCAAGAGACTGGAGGCCCCAGGAAGTTTAGAGGTCAGTTTGGGTTGGGGTTGGGACATCACCCTGGAGACAGGGGCTGTGGGGAGAAGATATGGGATGTGGAATAGCTGAAGGGTGGATGGGGGGAATAAAATCTGGAGTGTAAAAAATAAACAAATAATAAAAAATAAATTATTTTTAAAAAATATTAAACAAGGAATTATACCCAGGAACGATAGGGAGAACTTTGATTCTAGTTAGCAGACCCTTTGAAGTATGGCACACACTTCTACTTCATTTCATCACCATATTTCTGTGAGTTACATGAACAATTGCCATGTAACTCACTGATAGAGGACTTATATAGCAGGTGGAAAGCCTTGAATTCATCCTCCAGCAACACTGTGTGTGTTTGTGTGTGTGTGTGTGTGTGTGTATGTGTGTGTCTACATACATACATATATATAACAAATATAATTTAAATAGATCAACATTATTGTAAACTCCTATAATGTTGCCACTTGAGAGGTTTAAAAGGAGGGTATTGTGTTCAAAGCCAAGGTGTCCTATTAGGCAAAATAATAAGAATCCATTTGAATAAATGAATAGATAGATGATAGACAAGTGGATAAATGGACTGATGGGTAATTAATTGATTCATTTATTTCTTAATTAAAGAAGGGAATAATATATTTGACAGTAGTGAAAAAAGAATGTGGGAGGTTTTTTGGGAAAAAAATTAATCTTTTCTTAGACTCACTATTTTTTTTTTTGAAACAAGGTTTTCTGTGTAGCCCTGGCTGTCCTGGAACTCACTCTGTAGGCCAGGCTGGCCTTGAACTCAGAGAACTGCCTGCCCCTGCCTCCCAAGTGCTGGGATTAAAAGCATGAGCAACCATTGCCTGGCTCACTCACAATTCTTAACAAACACAATTTTATGCATAATGATTAATTTTGCCTGTCAAGTTAGTGTTAGTTTGAGTTACCTCATCACTATCATTCAGAAATTGCAAGTTAGGTATTAACAATGACATTTATATACATTTGATCATATTTTCATTAACATTGGACATAATAAGGAAAAGGTACCAAATGTCTGGCTTCAGATTTTAATGATGACTGTGATCATAAAATTATTCTCCTACAGACATGAATGCCACTTCATGGGCCATTTTACATATTTTGGCATGCTGGTGACTGGATTTAAGAGACATTCAGCAAGATGGAAGCAATGCTAATTAGATACCTAGACAGCTTCCCTGGGGTAATGAGTTCATGAGTGATAGAAAACAATCTACTACTACCACTTTGCTAGACTAACACGATTCTTTACTTAATCCTAAAACTTTCCCTTAAATGCACAGGAAATTTACTAAGCTTTTCTTCACAACAAGTGCAAATGAATACAGATAATTACAGAAATTCACAAATTCTCTGCAACCCATCTGGCTGTGGATCTGTGACTTAGTTTTCATTTAATGCAGGCAGCTTGTTTGCTGAAGACTGAGCAAGGGACTAATCTGTGAGTACAGTAGAATGTTGTTTGGATTTGTTTTATATAATTCTTTATCAGAACAGCAGTATTTTGTGTTTCCCTAACTCCATGGCTTACCTACTCACAGGTACTTAGCCATCTGAACCCTGGCAGGCATGGGTATCATCTCACTGAGTGGACATTAAATCTAATCAGATATTATATTCCGACAAATCTTCTGCCATTATTGCTAGTACACCTTGTTTATTGTTCACCATTGTAGACAGAGAGTTTGTAGCTGTGTTAGTGTATTCCTTTCTCTTTTGGGAGTGTAAAGGTTATTGACCAGTACAAAGAACACTAGTCAATACAGGTGAAAGCTTAAGGTAGGTACTAGCTAGATTTCCTGGAGTGTGATATGCTGTATAAGTGAAATCTTCAGTAATAGGTCGGCCTACCCAGAAAGTTTTTCAGAGCAACCAATAGACTTGGCAAATATCTAATTTGTTCATTGGATCAGATGGGGTCTGTTTGACTGAGACGTATTAGATTTAACACATTTTTGGTGTTGTAGCCTTATTTGGTAACCACAGATATCCAGCTGGTTCTGTGTTGCCCCTGTTAATTGGCAATCCCATTCAGATCAGATTACCATAATACACATAACCCTTTTAAGAAGCGATTAGGTTTCTTTATAACTCCTCAAATGACCCTTAGTTCTTACTGTGCATCCTGATGTACCTTTCTCCATGGAGCCCTCCCTTCTTCCTCCTATGACTACACTCTGGTTTCAGCTTCCCACTCCATTTAGAACACCAAATCTTTTCCCCCCTATTTCAAAAAATGATACAACTCTTCTCCAGCACCTTACTCTATACATAATCACTGTGGTTATATGCATTTTAGCTTGCTTATAGAAGACAACAAATAGCATCCAGATATAAACAGTCACATTTGTCTTTTTGAGGCTAGGTTACTCAACAAAAGATGATTTTTTTTTTTTAGCTCCATTCATTTACCTGACAGTTGGATGATTTGTGACAAAACAAATAAGCTAACAAAATATTATTTTTATTTATTCATCAATTGAAGTAAATCTATCCTGTTTCATTTTTTCTTTATTTATCAGATATTTTCTTTATTTACATGTCATACGATATCTCCTTTCCCAGTTTCCCTACCAAAGAATTTTTTTTTAAAAAAAAATTAAAAAAAAAAAAAAACAACAAAAACAAACTCCTGTTCCCTCCCCCCTCCCCCGCTTGCCACCCCACCCTCTCTTGCTTGCTGGCCCTAGCATTCCCCTACACTGGGGCATAGAACCTTCACAGGGCCAAGGGCCTCTCCTCCCACTGATAACCTACTTGGCCATCCTCTGCTATACACATGCTAATGGAGCCATTAGTTCCACCATGTGTACTCTTTGGTTGGTGATTTAGTCCCTGAGAGCTCTGAGGGTACTAGTTAGTTCATATTGTTGTTCATCCTAAGGGGCTGCAAACCCTTCAGCTCCTTGGGTTCTTTCTCTAGCTTGTTCACTCGGGACCCTGTACTCAGTCCAATCGATGGCTGTGAGCCTCTACTTCTGTATTAGTCAGGTACTTTTTTTTGTTTGTTTGTTTGTTTTTGTTTTTGTTTTTTCAAGACAAGGTTTCTCCCTGGCTATCCTGGAACTCACTCTGTAGACCAGGCTGGGCTCAAACTCAGAAATCCACCTGCCTCTGACTCCCAAGTGCTGGGATTAAAGGTGTGCGCCACCACCGCCCAGCCAAACAGAGTGGCAATGAATATGGTTGAAAAGTGTCTCTGTAGTAGGTTGTAGGGCCCTTTGAATATAAGCCACAAAGGAGTTTTATCTTAATGTAGATCTATCTCCAGTTTCTTGAAGAACTGCTACAATGATTGCCATAGTAGCTGGACCAGATTGACTTTCTTTATTCTTTTCAATGTCTTGAAGGTTTTATTATACAAGTGTATAAGGGGTTGGTTGGAATTACCAGAAGATATTTTATGTTTTCTTAGGCTATTGTGAAATGTATTATTTTCTTAATTTTTTTCTCCATTTGCTTGATATTTGTATATAATGAGGCTACTAATTATTGTACATTTATTTTGTATACTTCTACTTTATTGAAAATGTTCAACTGTTTGTGTTTCCTGGTGGAATTTTAGGGTCAATAATATCCAATCAAATAGTCTATAAATAAAGATGGAGTATGTTATTTCAATTTTCTTCTATCTGTTGATACTTTATTTCTACCTATATGGTCATTTTTGAAAAATCTGCATGAGATTCTGCCTGAGTTAGGGTTTCGAATGCTGTGAAAAGACACCATGATCAGGACAATATGTATAAATGACAATATTTACTTAGGCTCAGAGTTTCAGAGGTACCACCCTTTATCATAATGACCGGAAGCCTTCTCAGCTGCAGGCAGACATGTTTCTGAAGGAGCCTAGAGTTCTACAGGCAGCAGTTCTGCGGGCAGTCAGAAGGATGGTCTCTTCTACCCAGGGAGGGGCTTAAGCAAAGGACCTCAAAGCCCATCTTTACAGTGACTCAATTCCTCCAATAGGGCCACACCTACTTCAACAAGACCACACCTCCTACTAGTGCCATTTCCCATGAGCCAAGGCTATTTAAACCACCACAGATGCTGAGATTTTTTTCTTTGGGTGAAATGTTCTATAACAATGGTTTAGAACTGCTGGCTTGAATATGTCATTTAGCTCCGTCATTCTTCCTTTTAGTGTTTGTCTTAATGATCTGTCTATTACTAGAAGTAGGTATTCACCCTCTAGCAGTGTGTCAGGATCAACATGTGATTTTAGCTATACTAGTGTTTCTTTTATGAAATTTGGTTCATTTTTCAATTGTTAGAAATTGCAGTATCTCACGTGGTAGATATTTTTTTCATTTTTTTCATTGATGAATATATAGTGGTCTTACTTATCTTTTCATATTAGTTTTGGATTCATTTTTTGTTTTGTTAGATATTAACATTAGTCTATTTTGTTAGATATTAAAATGGCCATTCATAAGCCGGGCAGTGACGGCGCATGCCTATAATCCCAGCACTTGGGAGGCAGAGGCAGGTGGATTTCTGAGTTCGAGGGCAGCCTGGTCTACAGAGTGAGTTCCAGGACAGCCAGGGCTACACAGAGAAACCCTGTCTCAGAAAAAAAAAATGGCCACTCAGGCTTGATTCTTGGGTCTATAGCGTATAATAACTTCCATATCCTTTATAACCTGTGATATTGATATTATAGTGTTTCTTGCATTCAGCAAAATGATAGAATTTATTTTCAAATCCAGTCTAATATTAGCCTTTGTATTTCTACTGAGGAAATAAGTGTAATGATGTTGAGAGATGATACAAATGAGCAGGGTTTGGTTATTTGGTTATTTTGTCTTTATGGTATGCTTATATTCCTTTCAATTTGATTTATTTATCTTGGCTTTCTCATTACTTCTCTTTCCTGGGTTTGGATCAACACTTCAGTTTGAAATTGTCATTCTAGTGCCTTTTGTAGGGATGGATTTGTAGGTACTGTATAAATTTATTTTTCTCAGGAAATGTTTTTCTCCATGTATTGTGATAAAAATTTTGTTCAGTATTATTAGGCTGGGCTGGCATCTCTAGCCTGTTAGAGTTTATAAAATATCCAGTCAGGTTCTTCTGGCTCTTAGTGTCTCCACTGAGAAGTCAGAAGTCAGCTGTTATTCTGATACTTCTGCCTTTATATATTACTTGTTTTTTTACTTTATTTTTGACATTTGTTTATTGTTGAATTTTTAGAAACTTTTATTGTGAGTTTCATATCATTACTCCAGTCCTCCTCACATTCCTGTCCACTCATACCCATGCTTCTCTCTTGCAAATTCACCCACAAATTAAAATACACCACACATAATGACACATGCACACACACAC
>NW_022196900.1:39886415-39893866 GCF_008632895.1 Mastomys coucha | reverse complement strand
ACACACACACACACACACACGCACACACACACCATAGAAAAATATTTCATTGTAGAAGTTATAGTATGTCACAGTGATTTGATTTGATTTGATTTGATTTGATTTTTTTATGTCTTCTAGGCATAAAACACCAAGCCAGGCATCAAGCTAGGATGAACAAAGGATTGCATCACTCTTCTCATGAGTGATATAAGAACAACACCACACAGTATCTTTCTGTCCATTGCCAAGAAGGGCACTTGGCTGTTTTACCTTCCAGCATTTTTATGTTTTGATTTTTATATGTTTATAAAGATTTTCTTTTCTAGTATATTTGATGTTTTGTATGCTTCTTGTACCTTGAGAGGTACCACTTTATTTAAGTTAGAGAGATTATCTTCTATGCCTTTGTTTAAAATATTTTCTATCACTTTGACCTGGATTTCTTTTCTTTTCATTATTTCTGGTATTCTTAGATTTAGACTTTTCATGGTGTCCCAGATTTTCTGGATGTTTTGTACACACACACACACACACACACACACACACACACAAACACACACACACATATACTGGTTGGTTTTGTGTGTCAACTTGACACAGGCTAGAGTTATCACAGAGAAGGGAGTTTCAGTTGGGGAAGTGCCTCCATGAGGTCAAGCTGTGGGGCATTTTCTCAAATGCCCCTTGTGGGTGGTGCCATCCCTGGGCTGGAAGTCTTAGGTTCTATAAGAGAGCAGGCTGAGCAAGCCAGGGGAAGCAAGCCAGTAAGAAACATCTCTCCATGGCCTCTGCATCAGCTCCTGCTTCCTGACCTGCTTGAGTTCCAGTCCTGACTTCCTTTGGTGATAACAGCAATGTGGAAGTAAGCCAAATAAACCCTTTCCTCCCCAGCTTGCTTCATGGTCATGATGTTTGTGCAGGAATAGAAACCCTGGCTAAGACATATATCATATATATGATATATATATATGGTTTATATATATATATATATATATATATATATATATATATATATGATATATATATGGTTTATCATTTTATTTGACCTTAGTAGCTTTTTTTTTTCTATATGTAGTCAGTGCCTGAGAGTCTTTCTTTCCTGCTCTTGTGTTTGGTTGGTGAGGCTTGCCTTCTAACTCCTATTTGAGTTCATGAATTTTCAATTTCCAGTTTTACAACACTTTGTGTTTTCTTTATTAATTTCCTTTCCACTTTCATATCTTGAACAGTTTTCTTTCTTTAATTGTACTTTGTATTTTCATATGTTTCACTAATGGATATTTTTATATTCTGTAAGATCCTGATCATATTCATTATAGCTATTTTGAAGTCTTTATGCTTCAGCTAAATTGCACTTTTCAGGGTCTGTTATAATATGCTTACTGGCCCTAGTGGATATATATTCTCTTGATTATTACTGACTCGGTTTTTACTTTGGAGTCTAGGCGTCTGATTTTGGATATTGTAATTCTATGTGTTGATACCGGTCTTGTCTTTGTTGGGTGTGTTTCTTCATTTCTTGGTTCTATTTCTTTCTCTAGATCTTAGGAACATTTGGTAGCTGTGGATTACCTGGTAGGGAATGAGAACTGTTATGTTTCCATTGGCAATTCTAGCTAAAACTTGGGAGTTGACAACCAGAAATGGGATGGATAAGAATTGCAAAAGATTGAAGGGGTCTACAGACCTGAGGAAATCTAGGTTTCTCATTAAGATATGATTCCCTGGCCAGTGTGACCAGGGCCTTTCTAGGGAGATATTGCCTGTGTTGTTGGCTGATGAGACATTGGAATGATGTGAGGAAGAATAGGTATTGGAAATACTGCTTTAGTCCCTTTGGAATGAGGGAGGTGAGATAGGAGAGTCTACAACAGGTAGCCTGCAATCAAGATGGGGAGAACTCTGGAAATGGGAAGGAGACTGGAAATTACTGGATTTTTCTGACTTGCATGGATAGAAGCTTTCCAGAGCAATACTACCTGCATTGTTCAAAGATGTGGCACTGGAATCATGTGTAAAAGAAGGACTTCTCAGTAAGTATGTTGAAAATACTACTTTTTCAGCACTGATGATTTTATATGATTTTTATGCCAGTACAAATCATTATTTTGCCAAGGAATGTAATAATTTATGCTTGGCTATATACTACTTTGCTGTATGTTAAAAACACACACATTTACTAATATGTTCACCTAATGTTTACTAAACAGACAAATGCTATTTTATATACTTATACTATGCTGGTGGTGTAGAGCAAGTTTTGCTTATCAGCATTTGATACAACTGGGCAAGCCTTTTTTTTTTTTTTCAGTCTCTTAACTGGAGACTATCTTTTGTTGTGGATTTTTTATTAGATATTTTCTTTATTTACATTTTGAATGATATCCCCTTTCTGGGTTTTCCCTCTGAAAATCACAACAAAACAAAACAACAAAGCCCTGTTCCCTCCGCCTGCTCACCAACCCTCTCCTGCTTCCTGGCCCTGGCCATTCCCCTATACTGGGGCATAGAGCCTTCAAAGGACCAAGGGCCTCTCTTCCCATTGATGACTGGCTAGGCCATCCTCTGCTCCATATGCAGCTGGAGTCATGAGTCCCACCATGTGTATTCTTTAGTTTGTAGTTTAGTCTCTGGGCACTCTTGGGGTACTGGTTAGTTCATATTGTGGTTCCTTCTATGGGGCTGTATCCTTTTCAGTTCACATATGGGCGATCATATTGGCAAGACTTTATGAGCATAGCCCCTAATATTACTAGACACCCAAATATTGCTATTAGGATTCAATAAAATCCAAATGAGTTCTGGTGTCTATTTTTAGAGATTAACAGCAAATTTCTGGGTTTACATTGACAAGTACAGATGATATGTGTTTCAGCCACCCTGAAAGAAATGATCAACTTTCTGAAATATAGTTCTCATCAAAGTACACAGGTGTGTGTTAATGTTTTTAATAATGCCATATATTGCTCATGCTTGAGGTCAGAGGTAATTTGAACAATAAGGATGAGTAATATAATGAGCAGAGTCATCCTTGTCTGAAGCTCACCCATATCTTTGAATAAAATTGGTATTTGGCTAAGAATAAATCCGTAATTTACAGTCTAAGCCACATAAAGCTGGTACTAAAATTATGTATGTAGTTTAAACATATTATAGGTATATGTTTTCATATAATTCATAGGTGTGTCGAGTATATTTATATGCACTGCTTTGTCAAAAAATATATGAAATATATTATGGCCAGTTAATTTGTAAAAATTCTTGATAATAATTATTAATAAGAGTAAAAATGTTAATTTATATAAAAGAAAACCAGCACTAGACAACACACACACACACAATAGTTCTGATGAAAATATATTGTCTTTAATTATTTCTGTCCTAACTGGAGAATATTTTAGGTATTACTGAAGAGAAGATGTAAAAAAAATCCAAATATATTAGCTTTAGCATATATAATAGAAGTTTATATAATTATACTTTAAATACAGAAATTTGACAACAAGTAGTTTATAAGAAGATACACCAGGGTTTCATTTTTTTGTCATGGACTCCTAAGTACTTGAAGATAGATTTATAGATAACAGAATACCATGGTAGGTACAAAATACTATAAATAAGTTATAATTTTGACTTTGCAGGGGCTGTTTACCAGATCTTCAAGGCAACACCTGATAGCATGCATTAGTAAGAATATTGTTTAGAATGACAAATACACACACATAGTTAGATTGGTGAAAATCTTTTTCTCTGGAAATGCACACAAATAGTTAGATTGGTGAAAAGATATTTATTTCTGTCAGATAGGATAGCATTACAAAGTTTTACATTGGAACTCACTAAGTAGATCAGATATGTCTTCAAACTCACAGCAATATTCTTGCCTCTGCATCCCGAGTGCTAAGATGAAAAGTATGTGCCATTCCTGTTCTCCTTCATTATCTAATCTCGTACTGTTTCTCAAGGTGAATTGTATAGTTTTAAATTAAAAAATCATGGTTACTCATAATGTAGATTCAGAGAGGAAAGGAAGAAGAATTAATGGTGAGGAGAATAGTAGACCACACATGATATAAAAAATATAACTGGTGCTTAAATGTATAAAAGAGATGAATGTAGGTGGATGTGGAAGAGGAGGGAAAACAGTAGGGATGGGGAGGGGCATTTGGCGAAAACTAATACAGTATGAAATACACTTGGGGAAACCTACTATTTACTCACTAATTGATGAAATATAACTCATAAAATGTACGGTTAAATGGAGGTACCCTACATGAGGAGAAAATAGTGTTCTGAAATGATTTGGTTATTAGGCAAAATCTCAGATTCAGGAATGAAATACATCTGAACCAGTTCATGATGTCATCTGTAAGATGAATGTGAAAATTGTTTAAAATATTCTAGCCTCATCAATGTCAGAGAACAACCTCTCATGAATTAATATTGTAGCATTCTAACAAATTTATTCACACTCCCTGGTTTCCTGGCCAGGACAATCTAGAGCTTAGATGTCTGCCAAGGTTGAGTCTTAACCTGGAAAATACATCTGAGTTTTGTTGCAGTTCTTTAGATCCTGAAGATAAAATTTTACAATATCCCTTCCCTAAATAATTGCTGTGATAATATACTTCTTTATATATAAATATATTGACAACTCATACTTTTCTAATGTGTGTGTCAGTTCCTCAGGAATTGGGAAATCAACTTATAGCAAGATGCAACTATACAACTTTTAGGCATGTACTCAAAATATCCTTCCTCCCACCACAATGATGACACTGTGCTCAATGATCATTTCTGTTTTTTTTCATGTTATCCAGAAATTGAAGTCAAACTACACAACCTACATATCCCTTAAAAAAAGAATGAATAATAGAAAAACTTAAAACTTAGACAGTAGAATATTACTTAGTCATTTAAAAATGTCATCATGAATTTTGCAAATAAATGATTGGAAGTAGAAAAAATCATCCTGAGTGAGGTAACCCAGAGCCAGAAAGACAAATATGGTATATATTTGCTTATGTGTGGATACTAGCTAATAAAGAGCTAATAACCAAGCTATAATCCACAGAACCACAAATGATAAGTATAATTGGATATTACTGGTTTATGAGAAGGACTGGAACAGGAGGATTAGTTGAAGAAGCAAAGGGAATACAGGTAGAGACAGCTAAATCAAAGGACATCTGGAAGGCAATATATAAATATAATACAATAGAAACTTCCAAAAATATACACATATAAGAAGATCATCTAAATGAAATTGACAAATAATGAGGAAGTCAGGGTCCCAACCTTTGTTATCAAACAAAGATTCCAGTGCCTGGATTGGCTTCCAACCAACTGAGATGTTGGCCAAGTTGTTCCTAAACATTCCAGGATCTTGTCAAGAAAACAGGTTGTTCTCCACAAACTAGCAGCAAAGCCCCATTGCTAAAGACCACACACACAACTCAGTGAACAAAGAGTGATCAAGCTGGTTCTTACTAGAACTTTCATCCCCTTTTTCTAGTGTCTATCATATGGTAAGATTCTCTCCAGGTTACTGAGAGATAAAGCCATCCTCTGCTACATATGCTGGTAAAGACATGACTCAGTTCATATATAATCTTTGGGTGGTAGTTTAGTCTCTGGAATCTCTGGAGGGTCTAGGTGATTGATTTTGTTGTTCTTCTTCAGGGGTTGCAAACCCCTTCAGTTCTTTCAGTCATTTCTTTTACTCTTCCAATTGGGCCTCCATGCTCATCCCAATGGTTTCCTGGGAGTTTCCACAAATGTATTTGCCAGGCTCTGGCAGAGCCTCTCAGGAAACAGCTATATCAGGCTTCTGTCAGCAAAACACTTCTTGGCATCCACAATAACTCACCTACTTTTATTCTCTCTAATTGGTTAGAACCACCTTTATTTAACCAATAGTTTTAAATTGAGGAACATAAGTTGCACAATGAAAGCTCATGTATACTTGTGTTCATGAAACTAGACTTTGAGGTACATAATTTAGCATTGGATGCATAGAAACAACAGACCAATCCTCAACATCATAATCTATACTGCTTATATGACCAAAAACCAGAGACTAGAGAGCCTAGAAAAACATGAAAAAAACAAAATACTACTGGTAAATAAAAATACACCACCACCAAAATGAACTGAGTGATAAAATGACTCTTAATGATATTCTGCTATACTTATATGTCAGTAGAGATCATGTTTATCCATCATCAAAAACAAATCCTCCTGCAGTCAATGGAGACAAATACACACAGACCCATAGACAGACATTTCAGAGAGAATTAGAGACATAGGAACACTTAAACTAATAAGATATCTCCACCAAATCTCTCATATCAGAGCTCATGCAACCCTGGAGAAGAGAACAGGGAATAGCCAAAGAGCAGGATAATATGGAGAACACCAAAAATATAAGGCTTCAATCAACATGAGGAAGCTCATATGAACACACAGAAAATGAAGCAACATGCACAGGGCCTGCACTGGTCTACACCAGGTCTTTAGTGTATATGTTATGGTTTCCAGTTTAGGCTTTTATGGGTACCTTAAGTGTACAAATGAGGAAGTTTCTGATTTTTGTGTGTTCTCTTGGTTATTTTTTTTTCATTATGTTTGGTTGCCCTATCAAATTTTAATGTTAACAGTTTTAAATTATATTTTGCTATATTTTAATATTACCTCTTAGAGGCATGTTATTTTTAAATTAGTGTTGGAAGGGTGTGGATCTGGATTAGACTAGTCATGGGGAATTACTGGGAGGACTAGAGGGAGTGGAAGTCATAAACAGGGTATTTTATATAAAAAAGAATTTATTGACAACACTCAGAGGAAGCTCCACTCCCAGGTACTCTGACACACCCAGGATCAGAGGTAAGCAGGGACCAAAATCTGTCCCAACACTGGGAGTAACTGGGACCAGCAGGACTAGGCACACAGGGACTCTGCCAGCCCAGTGACTTGGGTTTCTTCTGGTCTGTCTGGGCTGGGGTCCAGAGTAGACCTTGGGCGCATGCTCCACAGCTAGTCCCACAACACCCAGAGGAAGTTTTACTCCCAGGTGCTCTGACACACCCAGGATCAGAGGTGAGCCGGAACCAACATCTGTCCCAACACTGGGAGTAACTGGGACCAGTGGGACCAGGCACACAGGAACTCTGCCAGCCCAGTGACTTGGGTTCCTTCTGGTCTGTCTGGGCTGGGGTCCAGAGCAGACCTTGGGCACATGCTCCACAGCCAGTCCTACAACACCCAGAGGAAGTTTTACTCCCAGGTGCTGTGACACACCCAGGATCAGAGGTGAGCAGGAACCAACATCTGTCCCAACACTGGGAGTAACTGGGACCAGTGGGACTAGGCACACAGGAACTTCGCCAGCCCAGTGACTCTAGTTCCTTCCGATCTGTCTGGGTTAGTGTTCTGAGCAGACCTTGGGCACAAGCTCTGCAGCCAGTCCC
>NW_022196900.1:39872533-39885078 GCF_008632895.1 Mastomys coucha | reverse complement strand
TCATGTTTTTACACTATACTATGGTTTTCAGAACAGCTTATATATTTCCAAAGTATTTATATACTCAAAGAAACATAGACGACTAACTAGGGAGGTGGCTTGTAAGAGAACAACAAAGTAAGACAATACTTTGCTTGACATTTGTAACTCTTGTATCAAGTTTGAAGAAGAGGACTTTACAAGTTACTCTCTCTCTGAGATGAATGCTTTTCCAAATTATCACAGTTAATGAACCAAATTCTTACCCTCACCTAATGTCTGTACCACCCTTCAAGCAGAACCATTTTTCATTGAAACAGTTGGTGAATGACTTTATGGATAGACCATCTTAATACCTACACCATTTCATAAATGAATGTAACCTGTTCTTTGAGGGCTGAGAATGAAGTCACTCACTCAAGTCAAACAGCTTTGACCATAGCAGGAAGTCTGTATCCAAAATTCGAGCCTACAATTCATTTCTTGGTGCAGCAGAACTATCAACTCTCAGCTTAGCTATGATGGAGGTAAAATCCTTTGGTGATGTGAGATTCATTGAAATACAGCCTTATTAAAATGAAATACAATGTCTAAAAATTATTCTTATTTTGGGCTTGTACCACAGTAAGAGCCAAGATTTTAAACTCTATTAAATACAAAACAAAAAGACTTTATATATTCATGTTCATTAAAAAAAATACTAGTAGTGATGCATTATTTTTAAGTATATAGCTAATATGTTTGGAGTTATTTAAAATTTATATTGAGAAAAATGTATTTTCACTATTGCTGTAGATGAGCATCTACATAAGACTGTTAAATTGATTGTTGTTTTATATCAAACAATTTTTATAATACTTATTTTTATTGTTATAATATTTTATAAATTTTAAGGAATACGGCAAAAAAGATATTGTAGGTATTGAAGGGGGGTCTATGGGAGGAGGTGGTGATACAAAAGGGGAACAAGAATGTGATTCAATTCTATTTAATTAAAATATGTTTTTAAATGTTAACAAATTCAGATAAATTGAAATCATGTAACTTTTCTTATCATAATGCAATAAAAGTTAAAAAAATAATTTATTCTCAATAAAAGCTACCCAGTCACTATTCAAAACAGTATTTGAATTTCTACCTAGAACAAGAAGACAACTTAATGAGATCAAAATAATATAAATTGTAAGGAAGACTTTGAAGTATTGCTATTTACAGTTGATGTGCTAATATACATAAGTGACCAAAAAACTTTACTAGAGCACTCCTACAGCTGATAACTAAAAAAAAAGTAAGTACCCTTCTTTTATACAGACAATAAATGGATTGACAAAGAAATTTGGGAACAATACCCTTTCCAATAGACAGAAATAATATGAAATAACTTAGTTTAACTCTAACCAAGCAAGTGAAATGCCTGTATGAAAAGAACTTTGTCACTGAAGAAAGAAATTGAGGAAGATATCAGAAGATGGAAAGATCTCCCATGCTCATGGATAGGCAGGACTGACAAAGTGAAAATGGCCCTCTTATCAAAAGCAATCTACCTATTCAATGTAATTCCCATAAATATTCTAACAGAATTCATAATAGACCTTGAAAGAGCAATTCCCAGTGTCATATGTGAAAAAGATAAATAAAACAACATTCCACAATAAAAGAAATTCTGGAGGTATCACCATCCCTGATTTCAAGCTATACTACAGATCAGTAGAAATAAAAATTACATGATATCAGTAGAGAAACGGACAGGTTGAAGAAAGGAATGGAATCAAAGACCCAGAAATAAACTCACATATCTGTCAACACTTGATTTTTGACAAAGAATCCAAAACCATGTGTGATGGTTTGTTATGATCAGCCCAGGGAGTGGCATGATTAGAAGATAAGGCCTTGTTGTTGTAGGTATGACCTTGTTGGAATAGGTGTGTCACTGTGGGTGTGGGCTTTAAGACCCTCATCCTAGCTTCCTGGAAGTCAGTATTCTTCTAGCAATCTTCAGATAACAATGTAGAACTCTTAGCTTCTCCTGCATCATGCCTACCCTGATGCCAGCATGTTACTGTCTTGATGATAATAGACTGAAATTTTGAACCTGTAAGATAGCTCTGATTAAATGTTGTCCTTTATAAGACTTTCATTGGTCACGGTGTCTGTTCACAGTAGTAAAACCCTAACTAAGACACTATGTAAAGGAAAAGAAAGAAAGATACTTCAACAATTGGTGCTGGTCTAACTGAATGCCTGCAAGTAGAAAAATTCATATAGATTCATATGTATCACCCTACACAAAACTCAAGTCCAGGTGGATCAAAGCTATCCAAACAAAACTGGATACACTAAATCTAATAGAAGAGAAAGTAGGAAAAAACCTTGAATACGTTCGTACAATAGACAACTTCCTGAAAAGAACACCAGTGGCTCAGGCACAAAGATTAATAATTGATATATGGGATCGTATGAAACTTAAAAGCTTCTGTAAGGCAGAAGACTCTGTCAATTGGATAAAATGACAGCCTACAAATTGGGACATAACTCAATAAGTTAAACTCCAACAAACCAAATAAACTGATGAAAATAGTATACAGAGCTAAATACAGAATTCTCAGCAGAGGAATCTTGAGTTCCTGAGGAGAACTTATATAATAATAATTTAATGTCCTTAGTCATCATGGAATGTAAAAAGAAAAAGAACATTTGAGATTCCATATTATACCTGTTAGAATGGTTGAGTTAAAAACGCAATGTGACAGCACATGATGGTGCTGATGTGGGGATATGGAGTGAGGGGAACTTCCTCCATTGATGGTATGAGTGAAAACATATACGATGACTTTTGGTATCAATTTGGCAGTTTCTCAGAAAACTAAATAGTTATACCTCAAGAATCACTTAAACCACTCCAGGGAGTATACCCAAAAGAAGTTCCACTATATCACTGGCACTCTTGTTCAACTATATTCATAGTAGCTCTATCTGTTATAGTCAGAAACTGAAAACAACCTAGATGTCTCTACACTGAAATAATGGTTAGGGAAAACATATTATACGTACAAAATATAATACTATTCAGCTATTAAAAACAAAAACATCATCAATTCTCCAAGCAACTGAATGGAACTTGAGAATATCATCCTGGCTGAGGTAATCTGGAGCCAGAAAGACAGATGTGGTATGTACTTATAAGTGGATATTAGCCATCAAATGTAGGATAACTCTGCTACAATCCACAGACACAAACAATGTGGATAATAAGGCCCAAATAGATAATACATGAATCTCACTTAGAGGAGGAAACTAAATAATAATTAGAGGTGGGTGGTAAGAGAAAACTGAGTAGGATATGGGGTGAGGACAGGAACAGGGCTGATGATCAGATGTGGGGAGAAGAGGTGAAGCAGCAGGCTGGGAATGAGAAAGAAAACTGCTTAGGGGCATCTCTGAGAGAAGCTGGAGGCCTGGGATAGGGGAGGATTGAGTTTCTTACCATAAGGAGCTATAAAGAATAAACTGGCTACCTCCAGAAGCCAGGCAGGAATTCTAGAGGAGGGAGGGGGATATCAATCCACCCACAAAATCTTTAGCCTAAAGTTTATCTTCTTACAAGATGTACAGGTATAAAGATGGAGCAGTGACTGAGGGAACATTCAATCAATGACTGCTCCAACTTGAGATTATGTAAGAAAGACACCTACTGACACTATTAATGATACTGTGCTATGCTTATAGACAGGAAGCTAGTGTAACTGTCTATTTAGAAGCTTCATCCATTAGTGACTGGAGACAGATACAGAGACCTATAGCCCATCTCAGGGAAGTCCGGTGGACAAATTGAGGGCAGAATTTAGCAAGCAAGAAGGATCAAGGACAACAGAAGGAACCTACATACAGGGTCAACTACCCCGTGTCAGTGGAGCTCACAGAAACTGACTCATCAACTAGGGATCATGCACAGGCTAGACCTAAGCCCCCTATGTATATTTACCAAATGCATTGCTCTATCTTTTTATGGTAACACTAACAAGTGGAATGGGGGCTGATTTAATCGTTGTTCCCTGCTATTGGATCCCCTTCTCCCTATCTGGACAGTTTTCAATGGGAGAGGATATGCCTAGTCCTGCTGGCACTAGACATCCCAGGGTAGGAAGGTACCCAAAGGGGCTCCCCCTTCATTGAGGAGAAGGGGATGGGACAACTGGAAATGAATTTATAAGGGTGGGAGTGGGCTGAGAGAAGGGATGGGGGTTGTGATTAGCATGTAAGGTGAATAAAAAATAAATTATCTCTGATTCTGTGGCCTTGAAGCAGTGGGTTTCTGTGTCTGTGGCAATGTTCATGGCTTGTGGTCCATGCTACTACCAAAACCCATGCTGGTATCCCTAAAGATGCTGCCTTGGGCCATGTTTATATTTGAGGGCTGTTCAGAGATGCCCCACCCCTCCCTTGGTTAGAAGGCCTAACCATCTCCTGTGCAGTACTGGAGACTTTGAGCACATCATGTGGGAATGGATAAGCTTGCGCTCAGGGCATGAGTACTGGATAGAGAGAACTGTCAGGTTGACCAACTCAGCTATCAACAAGGTCCAGATCCAAAATGACCTACTCCAAAGCCTACCCTAACTAGGGACTGCAGGAGAAGATGAAAGGGCTGGTCTTCCAGAACCAAAGCTGTTAAGATCACTAACCACAGGGAGACAACAGAATATCCAAGATTATTCCTAGTGAGTGTCAACAAAAGCCAGAGGCCTTTATCCAAACCAAAGACTTGTGGCAATGAACATCTGCAAGAAAAGCTGTTTGGGCAAAAGGGTATACTCTGTGACACTATATGACACACAGCAGCTTCCATTGCCAAATTTGTTTTGGTGGATGTTGAAAGGGCAGAGGATGGATATGGAGTGACAGGGAGATGAGTGGATTAAGGTACATGATATGAAATTTACAAAGAATCAGTAAAAAGTAAAATACAAAAAGGAAAAATAGTTGACTACATCTGCATTAACAGAGCAAAGATTAGTGTATAAATCTCACAGAGATGACCAAAATCTATACCTTGTGCTACAGTATTTGACTTATTTAGTTCTTGTCTAGTAGTTAAGGTAGCATTTCCTTTTAAGCACAAAGCAAATTATTCTTTAACTCTAACTTAGTAGTGTCACCAGTAACTTACTAAGTAAATGTGAATTGACTGGAATAAGAGACTATGGCCATTCATTTTATAAAAACTGATACCTAATAAAAAGAAAATTAAACTGCCTATTTTGTTCTTTCAATGTGAAGTGGGTTTTGAATGCCTTCACCTAAATAAAATCGAGTTCAAAAATAAGTTTTCAATGCAAAGTTGAAATGACTTAAAGGAATGAAAATGCAGAACTCTTCTTTTGAAGACACTTGAAAGAGGACCAAAAAAGTATCTGTATCAAAGAATCCAAGTGTTGGGAGATGATGTGAGATATATGATTTTTTTCCACATAGGCACTTGAAGGCATATTGAAAAAAATATTAATGTGATCATAAGTTACACTTCCTAAATTGAAAGTGTCATATAAAAATTAACTGGTACATCTCAATTAAATCCCTTCAAGGTGAGTGGTGATAATTAACTACCATAGATTAGAAATGCATTAGATATTATTAGTGGCAATAGTTATTGCCATAGTAACATGAACACCACAGGCCTCAAACCAAAATCCTTTCTGAAGGAAAATGTTCAATGTTTTAATGAGCATTCTCTGTGAAACCAGATCTAAATTGTGCCCCGTGTGCTCACTTCTTCAGGAAACATTTGAACTCAGTATAGCTTTATTCTTGTTAAGGGTGTATTGTACAGCACATTTGAGTCACCCATAACAGCATGGGGTAATTTAGGCTGATATTGCAATTACATGTAGATTTCACCATCTGGGTCAAGTAAATGAATTTTAAATAAGCTTATTCCCTTCTGAAGCATTGTTGTGCTTAACAAAGAATGAAGACAATGCAGGCCACTTTTAAAACTATGCTCTTGATGGTTGCTATTCAGTGAGTGGGCGTTTGATGTCCATGCTACATAGGAAAACTATGGTTTGCAGTTTTATTGGTGTTTTAAACTTCAGTTACACACTCCAATGGCATATTACTAAACAGCTTATCATGAGTATAGAATATTCAAATAGTCTCCCTCAATGTAATCAAGTACAAATCCTGAATTAAAAAGTATAAATAAATTTAATGTCAATATTTAAAAGCATGAATTTTACCTGAAACAATATTTTGTTGTAGATTATTTTGTTTCTGCCATGAACTTAGTCAATGTTTATTTTTCCAGTATCATCTCTGCAATTAATACTCAGTTGGTGAGCTTTAAAGGTATAAGAAACAAACACAAGGAGAGACATTAACATTGATACTTTAAAATTATGTCCATTGAACTGAGTGCAGGGTCCCCAATGAGTTAGAGAAAGGACCAAAGGAGCTGAAGAGTTTGCAGCCCCTTAGGACGAACAACAATATGAACTAACTAGTACACTCAGCTCCCAGGGACTCAACCACCAACTAAGGCATACACATGGTGGGACTGATTGCTCTGGCAGCATGTGTATAGTAGAGGATTGTAAAGTCAGTCATTAATAGGAGGAGAGGCCCTTGGCCCTGTGAAGGTTCTGTGCCCCAGTGTAGGGAAATGCCAGGGCCAACAAGTGAGAGAGGGTGGAGTGGCAAGCAGGGGGAAAAGGGAGGCAAGTGGGGTTTTTCTTGTTTTTCTTTAGTTTTGTTTTGTTATGCAGGGGAAACTGGGAAAGGAGAAATCATATGACATGCAAATAAAGAATATATCTAATAAAAAAATTATGTGTTGTAGAAATAAAACCAACTATGCCTCCAAACCTAACATTCTCACCCATAAATAACAAGGAAGTCATTAAAATTCTTCATACTCAGTGTTATAGTAATTTTTATATTTATTATCAAAAGACATTTAAACATGTGATAATGTTGAATTTATACACCAGAATTTTGAAAGTAAATGTTTAAAGATAGATAAATTTTAAATCATTTACAAAGATTATAAAGAGAAAGGAAAGCATCTTAAGGATTGGTTTGGTGATAATCTGACAGTGGTTTGACAGTGATAATCTGAAGTCTGATAATCTGAATTCTACCACTTAAACTCACAAAACACACACACATACTCACACACCGTACATATATTATATTAATATATATAATACATCTAATTATATGAACAGAGACATATAATTATATATATATATTATATATATATATAATTTTTCCACAAAGATACACACAAACATGCATATACATATATGTAGATATCTTGCTATAACTCCAGTACTCTGACCATGAGATGGGAGATGGATATAGTAGAATCACTCAAAAGGGAACCCTGCTACCTGAACCACACCATCCTGCCACACAGAATGACAATATCAAAACAAGATTTGCTCTGCCTCAAAATGGTAGGAATAGAGAACTAAGTATCATGCGCTTATCTTCGCACCTATATTCATAAATACAATAACAAAAATAATAAAGAAACTCTTAGGTTTAAGCCTAAGGAATGAGGGGAACAAGATGTCTAGAAGGTGAAAAAAGAGGAAAACCTAGAAGAGAGGTCAGGAACTATAAATACACGCATCAACGAAAGAATACAGGAAATATAGGAGAGAGTCTCAGGGGTAGAATATACCTTAGAAAAAATTGACACAATGATCAAGGACATTCAAAACATAAAAAAACTCCTAACCCAAAACATTCAAGAAACCCAGGATACAATGAGAAAACCAAATCTAAGAATAATAGGAATAGAAGAGAGTAAAGATTCACAGTTCAAGCACATCTTCAACAAAATCATAGAAGAAACCTTCCCCAACTTAAAAAAAGAGATGGCCATAAATGTACAAGAAGTCTACAGAACACCAAATAGATTGAATCAGAAAAGAAAATCCTCTCATCACATAATAATCAAACCCTAAGTGCATAGAGCAACAAAGAATATTAAAAGCTGTAAGATAAAAAAGGCCAAGTAACATACAAAGGTAGACCTATGAGAATTACACCAGGTTTCTCAACAGAGATCCTAAAACCTAGAAGAGCCTGTACAGAGATACAGACACTAAGAGAACACAAATGCCAGCCTAGTTTACTATACGTGGCAAAACTCTCAATCATTCTAGATGGATAAATCAAAATATTCCAGGAGAAAACCAAATTTAAACTATCTATCTACCAATCCAGTCCTACAGAAGATTCTAGAAGGAAAAATCCAACAAAAAGAGAGTACTGACACCAAAGGGAAAATCCTCTTACAAAGAGAAACATGTTTTCAATTATGGACATAATCTGTGTTTGGTTTATTCATAATTTATGCACATATTATATAAGATATATATATATATATATATATATATATATATATATATATATATGGAAATAGTGGAAAATCTGCAATATTTATCAACAGACCCAAACAGATTTTTGTGGAGAACAGTTCTAGAGGAACAGAACACAAAGAATTTAATGGGTCTTCTAAGATGTCTGCAGCAACTTTCACACCTGACTTTATGAAGCAATGGTCATAGGTCAAGAAGGTACATAGATTATTCTTGCCCGGTCCTGTGGTCTCACAATTGAAATAGAAAACCTTGTTGATAGCTAGCACTGGTCACCCACTTAAAAGTGTTATCTTGATGATAATGTATGTGATGCTTTAATCTATTTTGGAAAGATGTGAAATACATAAACACGAGGTTGATATAATACAACTGGACTAAATAGGATAATAATAAAAAAAAGATGAAGAATACAAACCCCAGTTTCACTGTTGCGATAACTCCAGAGTCTTTTGGGGTCCCCAGGGAGAACTTTATTTCATGTAGCCTAAAGCAGTGATTGGCTAAAATAAAATTTGCAGCTCTTCTTGTAGCAAGCTACATCATACAAGTTGAAGTCATAGCCTCTTAGCTATACTGACACTGAATTTTAAGGAACAAGGTCATCCAAGCTGAAAGAGTATGCTCAAAGAAACTCTGGTGGAGCTTAGGAAACAGCACATATTATGAGCAGTCTTATTTTTCAATGAGAAGAAAATCTTTACATTCATAAAAAGAGAAATATTAACTGCATATGCCTAGGGATACTAATAGATAGCTCTGACACCTTGCCATAATTAACATTGCTGAGTGTCTTCAAGAGCATCTGTACCTTTTACTTTTTGTGCATGCCTATTACTAAACTGCAACCTACCCTTTTCAAGACCTTAGAGATAAAGCACAAAGTGTTATTCTTCAGAAATAAGGTAATAATACAAAAGAACTACTTATACTACAGCATATTGAACTAATTTTTCTTCAGGTTGCTTGGGTCTTTGGCTAAAATACAGAAAAAAAAAGATGGCTTAGAGCGAGTGATTTAGAATCACACAACCAAACCTGGCTTAATAATGAGGAACAAATGAAAATGTAGGAATGTTGAACTAGTAAAATAAATTTTCTATTTGACAACCAATCATGACTCTAGGAAACAATTCTGTGAATGGAAATCAAAAACCATTATGAATTTGTGATTGAGCAGAAGCTGGATATTGCGAATCATGCTAAAAATGCTAGCACAAGAGAGAGGCAGGTAGATTTTAATTTCAAACCTGGCTTAAGCAATAAATATAATTAATTTTCTCTAAAATATATTCATAAATAAAAAATCTGTTTACAATACACAGACATGTGATGATAGTGAGTTGATTTTGTAGTTTCTAGGAAAACAATAAATGGAGCTGATTAAATGCCAGGACAGGGAAGCAGGAGTGGGTGGGTTGGTGTGCAGGGGATGGGGTGGGGGCAGGATAGGGGGTTTTCAGAGGGGAAACTGGGAAAGGGGATAACATTTGAAATGTAAATAAAAAAATCTAATAAAATCTAATAAAAAAATCTAATAAAAAATCTAATAAAATCATTTACATATATTATATCTAATTAATATATAGTTGTTTAACATGAATTATACATAAATTACTTATATGTATAATAAAATCATATATACATATCATATAGTTTTGACTGATGGAAACATTGAGTTTATTCTGAAAAATGCTGGAGTACAAAGCTATACTGCAAATTAAAATCACCAATAACCAATAAGTGAAGTTTTTGCGTGTTCAGTTCTCAAAAGTTTAAAAGTATTTATTTCCCTTATCATATTTATTACAATTCTGACTTATAGAGTCAGGAAGAAACTCTTGGAGTTGTTTAAGCTCAGCTTTCTCACCAGGAAAATTCTTAAGACGGATCCCAAACCAACATTTCCAATACTCTTTTCCTAATCAATTTTACCCATTGGGCTCAGTGGAGTTAGTGAAACCACAAGCTATTCAACTGACTGACCACACAACGAATTAATAATCAGGCCCAGCTAAGAGGAAAAAAAATTAACAATTTCCTAAATGCTGCTATACTCGAGCATAACTTCTAGTTTTATTTTTATCTTAAACTTTTCAGAGGCATAGATAAGATATATACGTAGATAGATAGATGATAGATAGATAGATAGATAGATAGATAGATAGATAGATAGATAGTTAATAGATCAGACACATACAAAATATTGAATACATAACTTTATTATTGGTATATAGAACATATATTTGTATATTCTGGGAAGTGTATGTGGTATCTCAAGTAATTCTATCACATTTGTTATTTATTGAATTCTCCTTATACAAGGGAAAAAATGACAAAATTATGAGAAATGAATATTTTCCTGAATGAGACTCTTTATATTATGTTACTTTTTTCAGTTCTCAAATATTTGTTAGTTAATTCTATTATAAGCTAATTGATATTGAAGTGCAATGGAAATAATATCAAAATGGCTTAATTTCATGCAGCTTGTAGTTTTACTAGTACAATGGTATGACATGCAAAATATGATCCCACACTAGAAGAAAAAATTATGTTTTCATGTCTAATTCCCATCAAATTTCACCAACATATATGATAAACTTGTTACTGATATTTTTATTTTCTCAATAAATTCATGTTTACTCTTATACTATTGGTACAATATCCGTTCTATCTCCTGTTTCCAGTAACTTGTTTTTTACATTTCTGTCAACTTTTTATAGTTTCCTCATAAAAAAGAATATTTTTCACCTATTCATTTTTGTCTAGCTTATTTGATATGAATTGGTTGTACAAAAGCTCTATGCTTCAATATATTTGCTTTTAACTGAAATATTCTTATGAGGAATGATTGGAATCTTTCCAGATCAAAAAAGTCTCTACTTTATCCATACAAGACTTTTTTAAATACATTCATCAGTTGATTGGGACCTACCTGAAGTTTAGATGATACAATCTCTGCTGTCTACACACTTCTATCATTAAGAGAGTTGACTAAGAAATACTGGTTTGTTTACCTCTTGCTATGCAATTTCTATTGGAAGTATTGTGTTAAAATCAGGACACCATTGCTCTTAATAAAGCAAAGTATTTGAGTTAACTGAGGGTCTAAACAATAGAAAGCTCATTATTCATGGAAACAGATTTAGAATAAACAAAATATATGAAAAAATCATATGCCAAAGCTATGACTTATTTAAATATGTACAGTTTGAGTCTTGATACTATTCTGGTTCAGCTAGATAATTCTCACATTTTGAAAGGCTTCATTTAGTAGATGAATGAAAATGGCCTCCATAGATTCCTATACTGGAACACTTGGCTTACATTAAGGAGGTAACACAGTCAAGGACAAACTTCAGTACTAACAGTCTAGTATTTGTGGGCTCTGTGCCCATACTCAGCAACACCTGACTACTAAAATGTCAATTTGTGATCCAACTTCCTTCATCTCAAGTTAAATTTCTTTATAATATTGTACCATTGGGTATATCTTGCTAGATGTTAAATTGCTGTATTTATAAATTTTAAAACTGGGCAGGACTATTGATCACTTGGCAATTTTATATGCAGATGAGAACAGAGAAATATATAGAGATCCTATGCCCCCACAAGAGAACAGTGTCTAATTATCAATAACCTCCCCAAGTACATTTGTTCCAATCCACAAAACTCTGCCACCCTATCAGTACCATTCAAAGATCACAGTTTCTATTTGGATGTCCTTATGGGTTATTACATATATGCAATTAGTTTTCATATAATTTTTTTACAGTTGTTATTATCATCACAATTATTTGTGCATGCATGTGTATGTGTTTGTGTATTTGTGTGCTCATGGACAAATATGTACATACCATATGGATGTACAGGCCTAAGAGCAGTTTGCAGAAATCATTTTTAGCGTGAGGACCCATGAATCAAATTCAGGTTGTTATGCTTCCTGGCAAGTACTTTCTAGTCTCTGAACCATATTACCAGTCCTCCAAACAAAACAATTGTTCAAGTTGATGGATTTAAAGATAAATTCCAGCTTTTTTCTTTTACGTTAACAGACACATAATAGCTACTTAGGTAGAAACAGTGTGTCAGTGTGGTAATTTAATGATTTGTGTTCAGTAATAAAATAAGAATTCCCATCACCATGTTACACCACTTAGATTGGAACACTTAAAC
>NW_022196900.1:39861036-39872523 GCF_008632895.1 Mastomys coucha | reverse complement strand
GTCCGGGAACTCAGTCTGTAGACCAGGCTGGCCTTGAACTTGGAAATCTGCCTGCCTTTGCCTCCCAAGTGTTGGGATTAAAGGTGTGAGTAACCACTGCTGGCTAAACTTTCATTTCTTTACAATTTATAAAATAGGCTTTTAAAAATAATAATCAGGATAATATTCTGCATATATTATGAAACTACAAATATATTTTTGTGAACATTTCCAGCCTTATTTCTATATGCTAACTACTATGCCTTTACAGGTCATTTATTCTTAGTCATTGATTTGCTTGCAGAAAATAAAAAGTTGCATTCTGTTTATGCCTTAGCAATTTCGCATAGAGATTGTGTTCCACCTAAGTTAAATCAGCACATCCAAGGTTTGTTTTCACTCCCACGTTTACCACTACACTATTCGCAATAGATTAATATGGTTTTGAACTATGTGTTCATCAGGAGATGAATAAATGAACAAAATGCACTATGAATAATATTCAACAGTAAATCACACAGCATGCCTTGTATTTCAAACATGTACAAAAGTCCAGAGAATAGTATAATGAACACTTGCATCCCACAACTCAGAATAAAGAATCCTCACAATGCTAGTTTTGTACATAGATTCATTTATTAGCCTTACAATGTAAATTTCAAGCAAATATCAGATATTATAGTTACATATTTAAATGCACACAATAGAAACTGAGAAATAACAAAATATCATGTATTTCTTTTTCAAACTCACCAAGTAAAAAATCACTATAATCACTATATACAATTCCATAATTGGCTTACTCTTTTCTCTGCTTAAAAAAATTGTTCAGTATGATCTAAGACAAACTCTGCTATCTAATTTATTTTGTATATATTTTCTATTTATTAAAATATTCTCACACAATATATTTTATCATATATTTTCTCTAATTCCTTCCACATCTGTCTGACTCTCTACCTTCTCAATTTAATGTATTTTTCTCACTTAAAAACAAATCAAAACACAAGACACAAAAACAAAATCAAAACAAATTTAGTACCACAACAAAACAAAGTAAAGAAACAAAAATCAATTAAACAAGCACAATACCAATAAAAAAGTATCCACTCAAAACAAAATGAAACAAATTTTACTGTTCTTTTTGTGTTGGCCAGATAACCTTGGATATGGAGTATGACCTGGAGTGTGGTTGATAAATTCAGTGATATTTCATTGAAAAATAAAACTTATCTTCCTTTTGCCAAAAGCTTGGAGGCAACCATCAGACTGAGATCAGAGACCCTGGTGAGGGAGCTGGCTTAAAAGACTGGAGGAACAGAGGGGTATTGTAACCCCGGAGGAAGAACAATGTATGCTAGCTGGACCACCCAGTGCTCCCAGAGACTAGAGTGTACATGGAGGGATCCATGGCTCCAGGTACATATTAGTAGATGATGGCTTTGTCTGACATCAATGGGAAGGGAGGCCCTTGATCCTATGGAGATTTGATGCCTCAGAGTAAGGGGACATAGGAGCAGTGTGGCAGGGGTGGGTGGGTGGGTGAGCATTCTCATAGAGACAAAAAGGTGGGGAGTAACTGAGAAAGTATGTACAGAGAACATTGGCTTAAAATTGAAGGACTTGCCGAGGTATAGATGGTACAACTCTTGAAACTGCTTGAGTGGTATTTGTTACATCAGTAAGTAACTAAGTAAGTAAGTAAATAAATAAATAAATAAATGAATAAATAAATAAGTGTGACTAGCTTATTTTTCAGCTTGACTGGATTAGAAGTTGCCTACACAGTTTTGTATAGATCATTTCTGGTGTGTCTGTGCAAGTGTTGTTTACGTATGATGTGTTTGTGGGTAAGTGAATGATAGGAAAAGATTAATCTTGCAGGTAAGGCTCACTGTCCAATAGGTTTAGATCACAGAAGAGAATGCAAAGAGAAAAATGCACATTTGTGTACAAACTTGAAATTTTATGAGTGGGTGTGTTTATGGTTTTGTTATAGCTCCTTGGCACCTGATTCCAGTGTCTTTATCCAGGTGAATAGAGTCTTATATAAGGGACTCTCCAGGGAGCCCACAGGCTTTCAGCTTTAGGCAGTGATATATCACAGTTGCTATTGAACAGAGGATTTTAGCTTCTTAGAGTCAGCAGCTGTTAGTTTCTTCAATACTACGACCTGCAGATTGGCCATTTGGGGCCTATCAAAATTCTGATTGTCTAAGCAATCTAATTAATACTGGCTTATAAAGATGTATGAATCCTTATTGGTTGTTTTCTTTTAAAGAGCCTTGAATAATTTAGCACATGCATTAAATACCTTCATAAAGTTAAACAATTATTATCACTATCTATTTTCATCTCACTAAATGGAAACTATTTATTATAAGTATCCCTTTTTCTTCTTTTCTAATTCATTGACAACCAAAATGTGTAATGTCTCTCTTATTTTATTCTTGCTACCATATGAATGTAGAGTTCTCAGCAACTCAGGATATAGGAAAAATGTTTCTATCTGATTAAGAATCAATATCCAGATTGATATGATTAAACATTATCCATTGCCTTTGAAACTATTATGGTTAGACTGATGTGATCTCTCTTACTTTCTCTGTAATTTAAGATTGTTTGGAGCATAGTTATGTTTCTTAGACTGTTCACTGGTTGGTTGACACTTTAAACACAAAAGTTAAAGACAGCATTTTTTATTTGTTTTGATCATGTTGTACCTTATATTTGGAAAAGATTATTAGACTGGCTTATTTCTTTCTACTAATCCCTGTTGTGAGTCCTCTTTGATTTCATCATGACCATAAATGAAAGATTTGTTGTTTGCTGGGATTTACTTTGCTTTATTGTATCTTTAGCTCTCCAAGTTTTGCATCAATTGTCTTTTGCTTCTGTGCTTCACAATGTGTCAGATAACAGAATTTTGTTGTGAACTGGTACACCCAAATCTGAAACAGAAGTCTTATCACTATATTATGCTTAGGTAGATTCAACTAGAAATTATTTGACTTCTGTCTTCAACAACTATACTGTATACTGTATACTGTATACTGTATACTGTATATGTTAATGTAATCTCACCATTTCCTATAAGCAAGTGAAACTTCACCATCAGCAAATGGGGTTGCTATGCATTATCTTGAGATAATATTGTTGATAATCAATTTATGAAGAAGAACTGTTTAAGTCGAATTACAATTTTAATTCTAAGCATCATAATTTCCTTTTATGTCTGTATCAATTTGTATTGAATTCTATCAAAATGTGCTTAATTTGTAGATAGAAGAGAGAAAGTGTGTTGTAGAGGATAGAATGTAGAAGATTAAAACAACAGAGAAATGTGCACACTATTTCAGGAAGAATAACAACTGGACTCCAGTTACAGTTTTTACCACCTCATATTTTGTAAGTATTACATCATAGACTAGGACTTCATCACAGGGAGCATTGGAAATTTCCTGTGGTACAAATTATAGTAGCAGATTTCATTCCAAACAGAACATATGTAGTCCTTTCTGCCCAGTGCCTATGAACTATGAGTAAAAGACAGGAGTTATTTCAAGTGTCAGGCATGGCTATTTTATTGGAAATTTTTCTAGATGAAAAAACTAAAATATTCTTTAACTTAAAAGGCTCTTCTTTATTTTTTGAAATAGTTTTGCAAAACAGAATAGTCATAAACCAAATTATTCAGTGCAGAGCATCAGTAATAAAGAAGGCATCCTCACATAGGCCTTTCTGCTTCTTGAGTTCTATTGATTATATTGTAAGTATTCTGTCATTTTTGTCTAATATCCACTTATTAGTGAGTGCATAACATACATGCCCTTTTGGGTCTTATTTACAACACTCAGGATGAAATTTTCTAGTTACATCCATTTGCCAGCAACACTTATGGTGCACTTGCTCTTAATAGTTGAGTAATATTTCATTGTGTAAATGAACCATATTTTCTGCATCTATTCTTTGTTTGAGGGACATCTGTGATTACCATTCTGATTTTTCATAAGATAGAGGATCTCAAATAAGCTATAACTTGAACATTCTTGATATCTAAACATAAAATAATTTAAAATGTATATTTGCCATTTATATTTCCTTTTTTGAGAACTTATGTTTATGTCTCAACCATTTATTGATTGCTATTTTGGATATCTCCTATGATCATTGTAGGAGCTCTCCCAGAGATACAGTAAGATTTTTAAAAGAACTAACCACACCAAACAAACACAATGTCTGCTCTGTCAGCAGCAGAATTGTAGTGGTGAACTAATGGAGCAAGTCAATTTTGGAGCATCAGGGAGGATAGAAGCAGACATCAAAAGTATCTTGAAGTATCTCACATCATGGACACAATTAATCTTCTATTGTCTGGATGAAGGAAGGCAGCAAATAGAGAGTACTCAGGTCACATTGATCTAGAAAATTAGAAGTTATTCTGGCAGAGACATAGGCTAGATTTTTTTTCTGCTAGCATAATTAAGTCAGCCCACTCCTTGATTGAAAAATGATTTTCTAGAATGAACAGACATCTGTTTGTGTTGTTTTTCAGTCAACTAATTGTACTGGCGGATGGTAACAAATAATAATCCATAAGTCCAAGTAGCTTTCTGTGGGGATGGAATGAAAGCTTCATGGGAGAAGGAGTATGTCCACAATAGTATCCCTTAATCTCTTTGCCTCTGAAGTTTCATCATGGGTTGTGTAAGCCACATATATTACAATATGTTGATACTTTTTAAATTCATGAGTAAATGAATAAAAGCTGAACAATTAGATATTCAGAATACTGGAAGCACCAGTATTTGAAAATCCAAGAAATCAGGGAATGAAACAGGTTATTCTATTCTGAATATCTTCCATTGGTTTTGATAAGAGTAATGTGTTTTTCAACTCTGATAACTATAGCTATGGAATGATATAATTATCTCAGGTACTTGATTAAATAATGATTTTAATTCTATATTTAAAGATTGTAAAAAATTATATTTATAATAACACTATCCATAAAATATATTTAGTTTGCCTTATGTGTAATGTGAGAGATATGCATTTAAATTATATTTTTCTGACCATAGCAATCTGGATTTTCAAGCACCAAGTACTGAATAGGCTGTACCTTTTTTCAGTTTAGTTCTTTGTTACCCATGTCAAATATTTCTATGTTTCAAAGGAAACTATCAATAAAGTAAACAATCAATTTATCCAATTAAATATTTACCAGCTATATATTAGACAGGGAATCAATACCTAGTTTACATAAATAATTGTAAAATTACAATTGTGTGGCTCAGACATTTTCTGCCTATTCTGGACCAGATGAGGCATCACTTTTGTCTCTTGGAGAAGCCTAGTAGCCCTTTCTCCAGAGTTAAACTAATATCTAGGACTAGCAACCTACCACAGAAAGTTATGGCACTCCTTTTAGTACCAACTCTAGAAAGCCATGATCCAGGGAAACTCCTCTTGGCCATATTTCTGTAGTCAGTTGACAGTGTCCTAGGAGTGTTAATGGCAAAATGGGCTGATCATGTGGTTATACTAGACCCACTCTGATTTATTTAAGATTACCTCAAAGTTTGAAATTACCTACCACCATGCCCTTAAGGCAAGAGGCTTAGCAAGGAGATCTTATAACATGAAACCAGACAAAATAATTCTACCCCTCTTCTTAGGATAATCTCAATCAGATTTCAAAAAATGGTGGCAGGGTCCACAAGCTCGTTGGATAATTATATGTCACCAGACAAGCATCTTATTGCTTTGTTACATCTGCCAAGTACAATTAAACCCCATAACATACCTAGTTCTCACCCTATTCCAAAGACAACTATGGCTTTTTTTTGATGCTAATAAAGCCAGATGTGGAGTTCTTATCCAAAGAGCAGGATAAAAGAACACAAATCACATTCTCCCTAATCCTATCTTAGTGCTACTAGGTGAATTATTTACACTCCAAAAATTTTTTTGAGTGTTGCCAACAGGAGCCAGTTAATATTTTGTCAGATAGCCAGTATGCAGTACAAGCTATTGGTAACCTGTTCTTCACCTGAATTCAAGAACAAAACAGCCATATACATATTTGAATTCAATCTATCCAGAAGGCTCTCTAGAGTAGGGCACATCCCTGGCTCATTTCATATATAAGATCAATATATATGTACATACATACACACACAAACACACACACACACACACACACACACACACACACACACACACACACACATATATATATATATATATATATATATATATATATACATTTACATTTCAAATGATTCCTCCTTTCCTGGTTTCCCGTCTGGGAAAAAACAAAAACAAAAACAAAAACAAAAACAAAAACAAAAAACAAACCAAAATTCTGTTTCCTCCAACTCATCCTGCTCACCAACCAACCTTCCCCTGCTTCTTGGCCCTGGCATTCCCCTACACTGGGGCATAGAACCTTCACAGGACCAAGGGCTTCTCCAACCATTGATTACTGACTAGGCCATCCTCTGCTATACATATGCTGCTGGGGCCATGAGTCCCATCATGTGTACACTTTGGTTGGTGGTTTAGTCCCTGGGAGCTCTGAGGGTACTAGTTAGTTCATATTGTTGTTCATCCTAAGGGGCTACAAACCCTTCAGCTCCGTGGGTCCTTTCTCTGCTTCTTCATTGGGCAACCTGTGCTCAGTCCAATGGATGGCTGTGAGCCTCTACTCCTGTATTAGTCAAGCACTAGCAGATTCTCTCAGGAGACAGCTATATCAGGCTCCTGTCAGCCAGCACTTACTTGCTGGCATCCACAATAGTGTCTGGGTTTGATGATTGAATATGGGAAGGATTCCCAGGTAGTGAAGTCTTTGGATTGTCTTTCCTTCAGTCTCTGTTCCATAGTTTGTCTCTGCAACTCCTTCCACGGGTTTTTTTGTTCCCCCTTCTAAGAAGGAATAGAATGTCCACACTTTGGTCTTCCTTCTTGAGTTTCTTGTGGTTTGTGGATTGATTTTGGGTATTCTGAACTTCTGGAAAGTATCCCAATCTGTGTTTAACCTCCCTCTTTCTTTCTGGTAAATAATATCTCCATTATCAGAGACAGCCTTAACTGCTTTGATGAAAAATATCCCCTGACCACCTGCTCAATGGGATATTCAACAAAGTCTATCCTGATGACTGAACCAGACACCATTTGGCTTCCTGTGATAAATGCCATTCACTTTCATAACATCAATCTGATAGACTAGAATCACTTACAACCCATTAACCAGGAAAAGAGGGATTTTGGTATTGTGCTGTCATCATTGTAGCCATCACTGCAGGCATTGCCAGGGCAATAATAGCTAGTTGCTGTTGCCAGGACACAGACAGATTCTATAGTGGAGACTGTCAATATGGTAGTCTCTGTGTCAGCAAAGGTGCTACAGTAAAGGAGGTATTAAATCAACATCTTCATCAAGCCATATACATTTTCAACAACAGATTGATTTAATGACAAAAGAGTTGGTCCTTGTTAGGGACATGTCTCTATTGGCATACGACCTCAGGTTTCACTCAATCTACCTAACCCCTTACCAGATATATAAAGCCACTGAATCCCAACAACAGTTGGCTCAATATCTTGAAGTTACCTGGTCAGATAAAATCCTTAAATATTCAGTACTGTTAAGGAAGAACATAGTCAACCTTAATGTGACAAGTTTATCTGTGCTTTTTCTAGATGCTGGATTGTTGGGAAAAGTATGGTACAATATTAAGAGGCTGTTTGATGCCTCATCATTAGCCACTTAAGCTATGATGGGAGGAATTGTCATACTAATAATTATTTTGTTTAGTGTCTTGCACAGCATATCTCCATGCAGTGCTTAATAAATAAGATGACCCTCCAGGCACTGATAACTCTTGAAATTCCCGATTGCTGACCCCCTAAGGAAGTGATCAAACATGGATGGTAGAGATCCATGAGACCACCATGTAGGCTGTGCATAATTGCTACCTTGTATTACATGCTTCCAGAATGACATCTCTTTGAGGGCTTGTAGTCAATGACAGGTAAGATCCTAGAAGACAGGACAACCTAAGACAGGCATAGTCCAGTACATTAGGAATCCTCTGGGGTGGGATTAACAATATCAAGGCAATGGCACCATGCCTCCCACTAGGTTGTCAGAGTCTAAAAACAAAAGGATCGCAGTGTACGAGGAGCACAATGGCCACCTCTGCATAACTGCCAGGGGCAACACAGCCTCAAAGGCATCTCCTGCAGGAGAACCTAATTGAGGACTGCCTGACATACCAAGAACTGCTGACACAGACAATACCAGCCAATCAAAAACTGCTGTTTAGAAGACATGCTTTCTTTTGGACCAATGAGGCATGGGTGAAGGGTACTAAAGGAGCTTCCAGAAGCATTCAGACTTGCTGTGGCGTTTCTCATACTGCTCCTATAGTCTGTACCATTGATTCTAGGCCACTTCACCTTTAACAACCAAAAGTGAATAGGATTGGGCACTGGGTAGTCCAGAGCACTGGTGGCAGGGTAAAGTATTAAATATTGCTAAGAATCACTTAAAGAAGTGCTCAAAATCCTTAGTCATCATGGAAATGCATATCAAAACAGCCCTGAGATTCCACATCAAACCAATCTGAATGACTAAGATAAAAAAAAGTGAAATGACAGTACATGCTGGCAAGGATATGGAGAAAGGGGAACACTCTTCCATTGCTGATTTGATTGCAACCTTGTACAACTCATCTGAAATTCAATCTGGCAGTTTCTTAGAAAATTGGAATGAGTTTTACCAAAAGTCACAGCTATACCACTCTTGGGAATATACCCAAAAGATGCTCTACCATTCTACAAGGACAAATTCTACTATATTCATAGCAGGTCTACTTCTAATAGCCAGAACCTGGAGACAACATAAATGTCTCTCAAATAAAGAATGGATACAGAAAATGTGTTACATTTATCCACTGGAATCAGCCATTAAATACAAAGAAATCATGAATTTTGCAAGGCAAATGGATGGAACAAAGCCCATCATTCTGAGTGAGGTGATCCAGAACCAAAAGGACATGCACTGATAATGTATTGTAATGTGATAAAGGACTCACTGATAATGTACAGAATACCCATGATACACCCCACAGTCCAAAACAAGTTAGACCAGAAAGAAAGCCAAAGCAAAGTTGTTTAAATCTCACTTAGAAATGGAAACAAAATAATCATAGGAAGCAGATGGAAGGAGGAAAAAAGGCAGTAGATGTAGTTGCTTATATTAAAAATGCTATTTATATTCCTCAAAAACCTGTAAGAGTGTGTCTGCACATAGCTTCTGGGAACCTGCCTCCAATTGGTTCTGATTGGAAAATAAAAAAACAATAGTCAGTACCTGAAATAGTCAGTGTCTGAAAAGGACAGACAAAGGTAGAATTTATAGGATTTCCCAGGCTTGGGACCATGAACAGTTGGAGAAGGAGATCTGCCATGCTGAAAGTAGATGGAAGAGAGGAGAGACACCTTGCCTCCATGTGAAGAAATTTGGAGACCATGGCCTAGAGGAGTACCCAACTAGCAGCCAATATAGAATATGGAATTTAGTAAGTAATAACTCAGAATTATCAGCAGGAAATAATAAACTTTAGGGAGTAGCCCCAACTATTGTGCAGATTAAGGCATGTAAAAATTTAAAGGCTGTGTGTGTCATTCATCCAGGAACATAAGCTATTGGGATGGACAACCATTCTCCCTCCTCTGGAATTATTAAATAATATTTATATCTGTAGGTAGTAGGGAATGAGATTTGAATGGTGAGGTAGGATCACGTGCAAAGAGAGACAAAGAGAGGCTCAAGGGCCAGGGAATGAATTGGAGGTGTGGGGGGGGGCATCTCTAGGAAGTTTTTTGTTTGTTTGCTTATTGGTTGTATTGATTCTATCCTGGCTCTTTAGGGTGTCGTTCCTCTGGTTCCTGGACATCCTGGCAGTGTAAGGAATGGGCATAGATTAGGCATCAAGTTAGATTAGTTCATTGGTTGGCCACTCCTAGATATTCTGCACCATCATTAATTACCCCAGCACATCTTGCAGGCATGGCATGTTGTAGGTTATGTCTGGGTTGATGTCCCAGTCCGACTGTTAAGAGCTTTGCTTGGCTATATTAGATGGAAAGTTCTGGCTCCATAGCCTCCATTAGTTGGAGATTTTACTAGGATAACTCTCATAGATTTCCACTGCTCTAAATTTCCACAATGTCCCCTCATATACCCTTTAATTCCAGTATTCTCTCCCTCCATTCCTCACAAGCTACTTACCTAATTCTCCCTGTTTGTATTCCCACCTGTTCCCAGACCATTTTTAAAATATATTCTATTTTCTCTTCTCACGAAGAACCATATGTTATCCTTTGAGCCCTCCTTGTTAGCCTCTCTGGGTCTATAGACTATAGCATGATTATCTTTTACTTAAAAGATAACATATTAAAACAAAAGAATATACCTTCTTCTCAGGACCACATGGTACCAAAATTAATAATATATACATATAATTGAATTTGTATCATGTTTGTCTTCCTGTATCTGGTTAATCTGACTTGGAATGATCTTTTCTAGTTCTATCCATTTGTCTGAAATTTTCATGATGTCATTGTTTTAATAACTGAGTAATACTCTATAGTATAAATCTATCACATTTCTTTATTTATTCTTTGTTTGATGGACATCTAGGTATTTCCAGCTTCTGGAAATTACTGAAAAAGCAGAAATGAATGTGGTAAGATCAATATTCTTGTGGTACTTTGGAGCATCCTTTACCTATATGCCAAAGAGTGGTACATATGGGTCCTGAGGTAGATCAATTTATGACTTTTTGAAGGACTGCCACATTGACAGCATGTTCCTATCGGTACACATCCTTGCTAATATGAGCTAATGCTTACGCTTTTGATCTTAGACTTTCTAATAGTTGTAAGATGGAATATCAAATTTGGTTTTCATTTTCATGATGGCTAAGGATGTTAAATATTTCTTTAGGTGTTTCACAGCCATTAGCCATTTCTCTATAGTTAGATCCATTTTTAACTGGATAATTGGGGTTTGTTGATGGCTAGTATATTGGTGGTTTTTGCTTTTTTTTTTTTTAGATATTATTAGCCCTCTCTGTCTGATGTAGAATTGTTGAACATATTTTCCTATATGCAAGTTTCTGCTTCATTTGTATTGACAGTATCATTTGCTTTATAGATTTTTTTTTTTTTTAGTTTCATGAGTTCTCATTCATTGATTGTTGTATTTAGTGCTTGTGCTATTGGTGTTCTGTTTAGAAAGTCGTCTCCTATACCAATCAGGTCAGGGCTACCACAACCTCTTTATGCGATTAGTTTAAATTCATCTACTTTTATATTAAGGTCTGTGATACACAAGGACTTGTATATTGTGCAGGGTGATAGATTTGGATCAAATTTTTATCACAGTATATACTGAAGATACTCTTTTCTTTTTCTTTTTCTTTTTTTTTTTTT
>NW_022196900.1:39819820-39860947 GCF_008632895.1 Mastomys coucha | reverse complement strand
GGATTTGAACTCATGACCTTCCGAAGAGCAGTCAGTGCTCTTCCCCACTGAGCCATCTCACCAGCCCACTCTTTTCTTTTTCATTGGTTGTTTCTGGACTCTTTATCAAAACCCAGGTAACAAAGTTAAATCAAGATCAGATAAAGGATCTAAACAGTTCCATATCTGCTAACAAAATAGAAAGTTATTAATAGTCTCACAGCCAAAAAAAGCCCAGGGCCAGATGGGTTTAGAGTAGAGATTCGTCAGACCTTCAAAGAAGACCTAATACCAACACTCCTCAAAGTATTCCACAAAATAGAAACAAAAGGTATTCTACCCAATTCATTCTATGAAACTACAATTACTTTGATACCTAAACCACACAAAGACCTAACAAAGAAAGAAAACTTCAGATCAATTTCCTGTATGAATATCAATGAAAAAATACTCAATAAAATTCTTGCAAACCGAATTCAAGAACACATCAAAACGATCATCCATCATGATCTAGTAGGTTTCATCCCAGGTATGCAGGAATGGTTCAATATATAGAAATCCATCAATGTAATCCACTACATAAACTCAAAGAAAAAAATCATATGATCATTTAATTGGATGCTGAGAAAGCATTTGACAAAATCTAACACCCGTTCATGATAAAAGTCTTGGAAATATCAGGAGTTTAAGGCTACTACTTAAACGTAGTAAAAGCAATATACAGCAAACCAGTAGCCAACATCAAACTAAATGGAGAGAAACTTGAAGCAATCCCACTAAAATCAGAGACTAGACAAGACTGTCCATTCTCTTCCTTTGTAGTCAATATTGTACCTGAAGTCCTAGCCAGAGCAATTAGACAACAAAAGGAGATCAAAGGGATACAAATTCGAAAGGAAGAAGTCAAATTATCACTATTTGCTGATGATATGATAGTATACTTAAGTGACCCCAAAAATTCCACCAGAGAGCTCCTAAACCTGATAAACAACTTTTGCAATGTAGCTGGATATAAAATTAACTCAAGCAAATCAGTGGTTTTCCTCTACACATAGGGTAAACAGGCTGAGAAAGAAAACAGGGAAACAACACCCATCACAATAGTTGCAAGTTTCTTTTTTTTAATCTATTGAGATTTTCTCTCTGTGACCACAAATTTTGGAGAATGTTCTGTGAGCTGCTGAGAAGAAGGTGTATTCTTTTGGTTTTTGTTGAAATGTTCAGTAGATATCTGTTGGGTTAATTTTCTTTACAATTTCCATAACCTCCAGTATTTTCTATTTAGTTTTTGTCTAAATTACCTGTCATCAGTGAGGTGGAATATTGAAGTATCTCACTATCAATGTTTGAGGGTCAATATGTGATTGATACTAGAATAGTGAATCCTTTACAAATGTGTGTGTCCTTAATATCTATAAACCATAGATATTAAGAACAGTAAGACTATCTTGGTGGATCTTCCCTTGATTAGTATGAAGTTTCCTTCCCTGCCTTTTTTGATTAAACTTGGTGTGAGGTTTATTTTCTTGGACATTAAAATGGCTACACTAGCTTGTTTATGAAGTCTGTTTACTTGAAAATTTTTTGTTGCCCTTTACTCTGAGCTCTATGTGATCTTGAGGTATTTCTTCTATTCAGCAGAAGGATATATCCCATTTTTGCATCCATTCTGTTAGCTTGTGTCCTTTTGAAGGAATTAAGTCCATTGATATTTGAGATATCAATAGCCAGTGATTCCTAATTCCTGTTATTTTGTTGTTGTTAGTGGTGATAATATTAGTGTGTGTATGTGTAATGTGTTTCCTTTTTTTCAGTTTTGCTGGTGTGAGATTATTTATTTTTTTTGATTTCATGTGTATGGTTAACCACCATGGATTTGGAATTTTATTCTAGTAATCTCCTATAAGGCTGAATTTGTGGAGAGATATTGTTTAATTTGAGTTTATCATGAAATATCTTGTTTTCTCCATCTGTGTTGACTGAAAGTTTTGCTGGGTATAGTAATTTGGCTTGCCCCTGAAAATTGGAAATTTAAGTATTTTAATAGTGTTTTTTTTTCCATTACATCAATATGGAAAATTACTCTCTCGCATTTGTGTCTTTTCTCAGTGACCACTCACCTACATATGGTGAATACCTACTGTACATCCCAGAAGTAATGTTACAGCTACACTGATTTTGTAGATGTGATGTCAGTCTTAAGGTAGTGTCATAAAAGATCATTAAAGATCTGTATAAAACCAGAAACACAAGTCTATTCTTAGAAGGCAGTAGTTGTGACCACAATCCAAAAATGAACACAGAAGAGTGATACTTGCCACCATAATCTTTGGTGTTCACTCTGTTAACAATAGAGGACCCTTGTGTGTGGAAGCAGCAACTGATTATATCTGGCTTTGAACCACCAAGAGGGAATCATTCTTTAGGGAAAAAGTGTACATGACAGAAAAAAATTGCTTTGGGTTCTTAAAAAAAGAGAAACAATAAATCAAGACTCGGTTGTTAAATGATAAAAATTGTAAGTAGTGAAGTTTTCATCAAATATCAAATATATACTATCATATAAGGGTATAAAGTGTTTTAAAATATACTTTAATATAATTAAACTAAACTAGAATACTAAAACACACAAATGCCCAAATCTAGAAATTGTTTAATGTACAATAATTGTTTAGGAGTAATGACTCCTAAAATTAAATAATAAAAACTGTGACAAATACATCTATTTTTCTCCCACAACAGACGCAGGTTCTAGAAAATCCTTTGATATCCAGTTTTTGAGTCTATTATTATTCATTATCTTTTCTGTGTTGAATTTTCTAACCCTACAAGGCAAATTTCCAATAGACCTGAACATGTTTTCCCTTTCATTTGAGAGGGATAAATGCTCCAGCATGCATGCTGATGGAAATTAATTTAATTTAAATGCTCTCAGGCTAGCTCTCTGCAAGTGTAAATACTCCTACTGCAAATTTTGTTGCCAAAGGTTTTTTATCACTAGCAGGAGCTCCGACTAGATTATGAGAAAGTACCAAAGCACTAATGAAAAAAAAATGTAATCTCCTTTCTCTATCACATTATCCAAAATATCAGCCACACCATCACATTAACAAGAAAATCTATCCACTTACCAGGAAAGTTTCCTATATAGCGTTGTGCTAATGTCAAGTGATGGAAAGATGATCACATCTAATGAGCAAGATTAAGTCCCAGAACAGGTTTGTGAATGATGATGAGTCTTGTGCACACAGCAGGGAATTCATGACTGGAAAGTGAATCCTGAGGCAGCCTTGTAGTCTCTTTCCAAGACACATATAAAATAAACAATACATACAGTATTTTAACAGGTTAGCCAACTTTCTATTACATCAATAATCTTATTCAATATTTTCATGTTTAATCCATAATATTTAAAACTTGGATTTAAAATTTGCCTACATATCTTATTAATAAATAACATGCACAATATAGAACATTATAGTTTTCCTGTGAAATTTTATGAATTTTATCAAGTCTGTGAACCCATGTTGCTACCATCCCATTTGATGTATAGAAGGAATTTCATGGAGACATTTTATAATGAATCCTGTGTCCTTCTAGCCCTCAGTCACATAGAACAGTGATGAGCAGTTACTTTGACTGTACGTTTTAACTGTTTTGTAAAAGGATGATTATGCATACTTTTCTTCCTGGGCTTTTATATCAGCCAAATGTTTCAAAAAAATTGGAGAAATATTTATTTGGATGAAAATATCTTTTATATCTATTATATCTATTATACTTATTAATGAAGTACTTCTGTAATCACTTCTTGATTATAGACACAAATTGATAATAAACACAAATGGTCTTTTGAAATTTATGGCTCTTTTGAATATAACTGCCAGGAACATTTGAGCATGTATTTTAGAATAGCAAAATATATTCTTTATTGGAGTAAATACTAACTAATGAAATTGGTTGCTCATGAAACAAATGTAAATTTAATTTTTTGTGACACTGAAAAACCATTTTCCAAAAGAAAATCAGCAACTTGTGGCTTAGGTTATTCATATAACTCTACATACATACACACACACACACACACACACACACACACACACACACATACACACACATACACGCACATACACGCACACACACACAAACACACACACACATACACGCACACACACACACAAACACACACACACACACATATGTGTGTGTGTGTGTCTATTATAAATACATACCTATACACATACATATATATCAATTCCAATAACTGGAATTAACAAGTATTTTAAAATGTTAGCCAATCTGGACAGTATCTACTAGTATCTTTTTACACTTATAATGGTGCTCGTCATTGTTTAATGAGTATCCATTGATTTTAAATATTTTTCTTTGGCAAATGCTTGTATTCATTATTAAAATTTTAATTTGGATTGTTTAAGAAGTCTTCTTTCTTTGTGAATTATATGAATGATTTTCTGTAATAATACTGGAAATTGGATTGGAATTTTGTTGAACCTGTATAATACTTTTGTTGGTATGATCTTTTCTATAATATTGATTTTGCCAAACTATGAGCATGTGATGTCTTTACATCTTCTCCTGTCTTCAATTTCTCTCATGATTGTTGAAATTGTTATAACAATTATTATCTTTCTTGTATATATTTATACTAAAATAACTTATTACTCTTAGGAGGGTATTATCGGTTTGATTTCTTTGATTTCTTCCCCAGTATGATTGAAATCAATGTATAGGAGATCTAAATATTTTTATATTTTAATCTTCCTACATATTTGAAATGCTTGTTAATTAAAAGTATTTTCTATTGGATTTTTTATGTTCTCTTATACAGAGAATTGCCCTTTTCAAACTACTATAACTTGACTTTTTCTTCCCTGTGTATATTAATTTTATTTGCTTCTTTATATGTTTCCCAGCACTACAAGGAATAAAGGTAGAGGAAATATAAACTCTTGTTTTGATTATAATTTCAATGGAAATATATGTGTTTCCCTTCTTCTATAGGGTTGTTTATTGGTATGTTGTAGATAGCCTTAATTTTACTGTTATGATCCTTTTTTTCTGAGTTTTATGTACTTTTTATCATGAGAAAATTTTGACTTATGTGTTTCTTGTTCTTGAGTTCATATGTGATATATTTACATACGTTTATTTGTATGTGATGATTGTGGGATAACAACATGTCTTATTTCAAGTGGTGTTAGAGAGACAGAGAAATAAAAAAAGGAAGTCATTGGCACAAAATTGAAGTGTAAACTAATGAAAAAGAATAGAATATATAGACATAAGGTCCCACGTCAATAGCCTGTCATTGGCCAAGGTGCTGGGCCACAGCTCCTTTCCCTGATTCCTAGCTGGTATGAATTGTAATAAAACCTGGAACTATAGGAAAAAAAAAACAACTCTTGTCCCCAGTATGTTGTATTGTTAATAGTATTTTATTATAGTAACATAAATAAAACTTGCGTAAGCCATTAAGTATTTTTTTTCTAACAGCAAATTAGACTAGCACACTGGATCAAGAGGGATATCTTAACGTGTATTTTAGCATACAGTAACAAACACATTGATAAATCAAGTCAGTTTTAAGGGACAAGTTTTATGTTGGTCCCCACTTTTTCTTCGAATCCTAAGGAATTTTTTAGTTCTATTTTTTAGTTGTCTAGTATACGAGAAGCCATCTCTTCTATATCTTCTTCTGTTGGCACCACAGATTAAGAAAAATAACCTGAATTCTGTTGTCTGAATATAGATGTGATTCTGCCTATTTTTACTGCCTAAAAGATTTTGCCTCATCCACTTTCACCAGTTGTCTAGTTTTTTAACATGAGCAGGTCAATTTGAATACCAGAGTCTTTGTTATATCTAAAAGTGGGAAGAATACAATACTTTTTAAAATAAAAAGTTTGTAATGATCCATTTCTAAATTTAATTATAGATGTTGATGTTGAAATGAAATTTGATGACTTGTTGGTGTCACTTTGTGTTTATTTAATGGAACACTTTTATCTTTATTTATATCACTGTAGGATATTTTTTCTCAGTTTGATTCCAATTATAATTTTGATGATAGCATCTTGTAATTGTTTATTAAGTTTTTGCATGCTAAGGGACACTGATATTTAGAACAGTTCTTTTTATAACTTTCAAATAAAAAATACCAAACTTCCTGCTTTAAAATCAAATAACATATTTGATATAAATAAGATATGTCTAACAGAGCTGCATAACATTTCCTTGGTAGGTCTAAATTTTGAGCTGAAGAGAAATGGTTTCACAAATTTGCAAGTCAGTATTCATTTTCCATCCTGTGGATAGATTCAAAATTTGCATATAGTTCACAAGTCAGAAGTGCCAACAAGTCATCCTCCTCTAAAAACCTCTGATGTCTAGGTTTGACCACCCATCTCAACAAACCAATTAAAGATGAGCAATGGAGAAGTGCAAGGAAATGAGATTGAATAAATTCACCCTTTGTTTAAGGACAGAAAAGTGCATTACCTCCTTTTATTCTTGGAGTGCTGATGTGATATTAAGGTTTAAATAGAGGAAGAACTGAGACAGGTAGGTAAAAGCTTTCATAATGAAGCAGTGTTGGTCAAATTGTAGTCTGGTGCTTATACCTCGTCTCTGGATTTGCAAAGTAGTCTGAAGTAGATTTCTTTCCTTTAGTTACTCTTTTAACATATATTCTTCTCTTGTATATTACATCCTGACTGCAGTTTCCCCTGCCTTGAGTCTTTCCAGTCCCCTTCCCTACTTTACCTGCTCTCTCCTCCAGATCATGGACTTCCCTGTTTCTTTTCAGAAAGGAGCAGTCCTCCTAGGGATATTAATGGAAAAGTGTATAACCAGGAGCTGACTGAGACAGATACAGGTACTTACAAGACTTCACCATTGGAGAAAAGTCGGGAACCCCTATGGAGGAATTAGGGGAAAGGTTGAAGAAGCTGAATGGGATGGCACGGTCATAGGAAGAGCAGCTCTTTCCAGTAGCCCGAACCCCTGGGAGCTCCTAGAGAGTGAGGCTCCAACTAGAGTATACACGGGTTGGTCCAAGGTCCTTGACATATATAGAGTAGAGGACTACCTTGTCTGTCCTCGGTGGGGGAGAATGTGCCTAATCCTGTAGAAACTTGAGGGCCCAAGAAAAGGGTGTATGTGTGTCACATTGGGAGAAAACCCTCTTGGAGGCAAGGGGGAGGGTGAATTGGATGAGGAACTGTGGGTGGAGGGACCACCATAAAAGGGAAGCAGTGTGTAGAATGTAAATAAATAAAATAATCAATAAAAAATAAATACATAAATAAAAAGAAATTAGAATACTATGCAAAAATCCTCATATCAAGTCTGTATAAGACAACCTAGTAGGAGAGAAAGGATCTCAAGAACAGAAAATGAGTCAGAGACACCCTGTCCCCCATTCCCAGCGTTAGGGCTCTCTCATTACTTGATGGCTTTCAAGAGACGATCATTCATGTTCTAAGCTATAGCTTCACAGCTTTGGACACTTGTCCAATATGAGGAGTGATATGTTCAGGAAGGCTCAGTGTTTCCTTGAATCCAAAGGGATTTCCGGTTTAATGCAATCACTGAAGAGCTTCATGCATATACTTCGGGCATCTTTAATGCTGTACCAAAAAGACCGACAGTAATGTGTCTCAGTACATCTTAACTTTGTGCCTTTATTCTTAATGAGAAATGAGATTGGTTATGTACCAGATATTCAACTTGTAATCATATACAGACAACTGATACTTTATCAAAAACATACACTTTTCTGCTGCAAAATGTTAGAAGATATAATTTTCAGCATAGTGAGTAGCATTAGTTGAGTCCTTATTTGATTAATTTGAAGTTAGCTAACTCATAATGCAATATCAAAATCAGTGTGGAAATGTTGCCAAACTTATATTTCATGATTTATGTTCCTGAAAAAAAAAAAGCTTACATACACAGACAGATGTTTCTATTCTAAGCAGCTATTGATTATCTCTGCAACTCAAACAGCACGAACTGATTGCCATTTTCCTTATATAATGGATTCAAGGTTCTGACTTTCTTTTATTTTTAAGGGAAGTTGCAAACAAAATACTTTAAAATGTTGCTTAGCCTACCACATTTCTGATCTAGGTTTTAAAAAAAACTACATTTTGTGCCTTAGAGATATTATGTACTTTCATATTAATAAAAATGTAAGTACATTTTGCTAGAAAAATTCAATAAACACATTTCTAAGTGTGCCCATTATTCTTCTTCAATTGAAATATATTAAAATGTTACATTATTTTTGTAGTCCAAAGCCACAAATCCTCATTTGGTAGCATTCGTCATTTGCTATTTATTTACAGAATTGACATTGGTATTCCCTGGATCAGGAAGATTATTTATTTAGAATTTTGTATCTACTAAAATGTTTTTCTTCAAAAGTTACTAAAGATTTTACAAAGAGGGTCTACTCTACCTCACAAATTTCACAAAATTTATAATAATGACCTAATACTATATGTATATGTAAACTTTAAATTACAAATAATGTATTGCGATTTTTTTCAGATATTTTACTGTATTTGGGAAAATACTCTTCAATATATTTCCATAAACATCACACTTTTTCGAGAATTCTCTAAGATGTTTTCTTCTGAAATAAATTTGAAATCTATTTTTACAAACATGAAACAGTTGCTTCAAATCAACTGACATTGAAGCCATAGCAATTGAATGAGGATACGGTTCCTAGTGGATGTATTCTTTAGGAGGAAGAAAAGCAATCTGAGACACAGCATCTTACTCTGTATTTCGAAATGAAGCGAAATGTGAAACTGATGTTAAATAGCATTGGAACATGCCACATACAATATTGTCTAATGGATATAGAAAATTCCTAAAGTTACAAATGCAAGTGAATTTTGGAACTCACTGCAGACTGCTTGAAGCATAGATTAAATAATTAGTCTCACTTAGATTTTTCAGTTTGTTTTGCCTTAAGGTATATGTGCATGCATTTTGCAAGTCAGGTTGTATATGTATTTGTAAAAACTTCTAAAGCTTTAGGATGATTGTTACTGAATCCAAATGTAACATGGCTATGTGACACACATAATTACTGAAATTAATGCAATCATATTGCACTAGAATGCAAATTTTAGAGAAAAAGTTTTAGTTATAATTATAAAATACTTGTGTTAGTTGATTGTTAAAATTTGGCATACTCTTTACAGAAGATTATCGATGTGATTATTTTATGGTTTACTCATTAGAGAAAGAAGTATACCCATAAAATTGAGAAAGTTATTACCATTATCTAAGTGATCATATAGTGCCTACCATGAGGGCATGAGACAACATTTTAAAATTCCCAGTTACCTAAAAATCAGCTGTCCTTCATGAGAAAAATGCTATGTCTAAACCTGCACATTTTTATTTAGTCTGGGTCAAATTTTACGTGGGCACATTCTTTCTGTGAAAACCAATACACTGAGATCTATAACACCATCCATATATTTTTGTATGTTATACTGATAATGAAATGAAAAATTTTTACCAGAATGCATTTATGATGAACTTTTGTCTATTAAATCTTAAAAACTTAGTTGCACAAGCAATACTTATGCAAGGACACTACTAACTGACAGTCCAATATATAAGCAAAAAGCCCAAGATGCCATGTCTCAATAGTTAGCTACAAGAAGTCTATGAGAATGAATCAGTCTTCTCCAGGAGGGAGGCCCACGATAGTTTAATCAATGCTAAGTGTTCAGCTCTGAATACATACATATAGGAGACACAAAATGGGCTTAACATGTTGTATTTGCACACACACACAATAACACACATGAATATGCATACATATATACACATGCACATTGATAATAATTTAAAAGTAAGTGAGAATAAGATCATGAGAGTGATAGGAAGTTAGGGAACTGGGAAGGAGATGAGAGAAAATATGGGCTGAAAATGGAATAAATTTAGTACTCATCTATAAAATTCTCAGAAGAAAATGACACTTTTATTTTTAAGAAATTATTTGATCACCTTCATTCTGTCTTCATTGCTGTGAAGGCTATACCTGTTTAAGTAGGAAAAATATGGCCAACAGTTCCCTAAGTTTCTTCTATGAGATATCGTACCTTGAAAACTTTTTACTATGGATCCATAACTGGGGTTTCTATGGTCAGCCGAGTAGTGACGGTAAGATCAGTAAGTGGAATAGCATAAAGTTAATTATTCTTTTGGTTTTGCTATTTTGACTTTTCCAACATTTTTCTATAGTATTCAATAGTATATTATTTAATTTATATTAAAAATTTACCAATATTTTTCTATAATATACAGTAGAATAAGAAACAACTGGTATAGTATTCATGTCTATTTTCAAATTAAATATAAAAATATTAACATAAATATATATCAATAATATATTTACTTACCTTTTCATGTAAAATAATTTTATTAAAATTTAGGAGTGAATAATTTTATGCTTGGGCTCACATTTTAGTTTTGTCAGTGATATAGTGCAAACATCAAAATATGTGTGAAAATTGTGTGTGTAACAATATGTATTCATGGCTGTTTGTGGATAAACATAAGAGAAAAATTTGATGGATTTAAAATGATATGAAAACAACCATACAATCAAATTGCTATAAGTCTGTGTAGTATCATTACAAACAAAAAAGTTGCTTAGTACTTGATTCTATTATCTCAATTCCAATATGTAAATAAAACTCAAGATAATTTGCCTTCTATTTAACATATTGTATTTCTTCCGACTTTATCTTTAACACAGTATTACAAATATGGCTGACAACGTGTACAGCAAACAATTTATTATATTTTTGCCATGTTTGATTGCTTACATATTTCTATAAGTTAATAAACTCCATATGTTCTACAGGCCAATAAATTATCTAGAGTGTTCATAATGGGCTTCAAAAATACACATAAATGACTATCCTGGGCAAACTAAGAGGAAATGAACTTCAATTTAATGATAATTTTAGTGGTAATTACTGTTAAACTTTCTAGATCTTAATTCATCTCAAGAGTAATGTTTTATTTTTTAACTAGCATCTTTCAAATCCTGACAAGTCCAGTTTTTATAATGTCATGTTAAACCAACAGCAACAACAAAACATTGTCACTCTCTCTGTCTTAGGAAGAACAAAGTGTGTTAAAGTACGGCTGTTTGTATCTATTTCCACTCTATGATTTTCAGAGGCTTACATTCCCACACACTTTTAAACAGTTTTGTTGTGCGATTTGGAATATGAGGCCTATGGGTTTGTGATGAAGGGATAACTTGTCACAGGCCAGCATGCAGAATTTCAATCCTCAGCTTTAGCTGCACAGCACAGTGGCCGTGGAGGTCAGTGGGTTTGAGCAGACACTGGTTTCCAGTCTGAGATGAAGAGCCTATCAGAGAACAAGCAAGGAATCATCTGCCACGCTGACTAATGGCTTTTCCTCCCTCAAATCCATCACTGTGACCAAGGAAGATCTACTATTTACCCAGTGGATAGATAAACTAGAGCTAACTTACAGTTTCTAAGCAAATAGATCATTAATTTTGTTAAAATGTGGGGGCAGGGGACCCTAAATCTGCTTACAAACAGCACTCCTTCCCTTCAGAGAAGGATAGCGCAAGCAGAGGTTTACTAGGCAATCATACTTCTGTAAGCAACAAATCTGCTGTCAGATTTTTATTTCAGCCTGCTCTTTGGAATTGTCACTTACTGTTAAATCTTTCACTGGATTTATTAACATGTTAATTAAAATGGCTGAAGAAGATAAGAATTGATGGACTGAGGAGGTAGAAGATTGCTTTTTTTTTTTTTTTTTAACATTCTTTCCTACAGTGAAAATGATGTCTCTATCAGACTTTATGTTCTTGCTTTTTCATGAGCTGAAATTTTTAACTTGCAGACATTGACTTAATTGCATTTTATTATTACTTGGTTTCTAATTAATTGAAAAGCATGCCATGAAATGACTTCTTAATGACTTACAAATCTAACATTGGTCACCAAAGAGCTTCAAAAAAAAAAAAAAGTTGGCTTAAATGTATATAGTCATTGGATAATTTGAAACATAATAAACAGAAATGTCAAGGACATTTTTAGTTAAATCAAATATAGCTAAACATAATAGAAAAGTGGAGGTATATTTTCAAATGTAACATGCTTCATTTCTAATTATTAAATTTGGATCACAAATAATTTGTTGTAAATACAGAAAAGAGATCTTAATAGAATTAACATATTTAAGTGGCTAGAAATATAGAAGTAATGTTGCTTTATTGGTCAAAATAGCAAATTTGAATATCATTTTGGTCATGGATATGCAATTAACAATCATAATTTATCATATTTTAAATTAATATAATATGTGTTGAAAGTAATTGATAGAAAGGTATTGTAGCAAAAGTTTCATTATGCTTAGCTGATATTAGAATAAATGATTTTGTTCAAAATCTTTTAAAGAGTTCAGAATATATCTTAGTGCACAGTACTTGTACTTGAAAAGTGTAGACCCACATGTCAAAAATTCAAGAGAGAAATATTTAAATACAGATAATATTATATATAGAATACTAACTTATTTCAGTAAAATTGAAAATTTATATTGAACAATGAAGAATTCCGTCATTAATAAATATGTGAAAATAAAGATAAAATTCTAGCCCTTGCCTTTTGTACACAACAAGTTCAGTTCTTTTATCTAGCTCCAGTCTTAACTACATTATAAACAAAAGATCCACTGAATGTTGGATATTCCGACATCACATTTTTTTGGTATTATCTGAATTGTTATTATGCAGAGTTTAAAGAAACAATAAATTTCAGTTTAAGGAAAAAAGATGTGGATAAGAAAAACAAAAGCAATCATCCATACTAATGAATTGCTATATTGTAGTGAAGGCAGGAACTTAGCTTCCTATTACCAACTTTATGGGTTTCCTATTTCCAGAACACATGCATAAGTCCAAACATTTTACATTGATACCTTGCTGGCTTGTTAAAAAGTATTTAAGTTTCAATATCTTAATAATGAGCCATGCTTAAATATTTCACTTGTACTTGAACGTTTTACTGAGTGCATACAAACAATTTGGGGGGCAATATGTAGTTGCATCTCTGAATATCAAACTAGTGTTTTATCATGAGAATATGCACTAATTTCCCTTTTATGAATTTGTATTCTCAGAGTTCTATATTTCTATTTTAATTATAAAGATTTTAGTATTCTAGGAAGAAAAGAGGCAGCTATAGACCAACCAGATTTTTTTGACAACTTACCATAACTCACTTTATAATTGTATTATGATATGTTAAGATATTCAGATAAGCTAGGCAGTGGCGGCACATGCCTTTAATCCCAGCGCTTGGGAGGCAGAGGCAGGTGGATCTTTGAGTTCGAGGCCAGCCTGGTCTACAGAGTGAGTTCCAGGACAGTCAAAGCTATACACAGAAACCCTGTCTCAAAAAAAAAAAAAAAAAAAAAAAAAAAAAAGATATTAAGGTAAAATGACTGAAACAGTGGCTGTAGTATTTTGTGTCTATTGAATGACCAGTCTGCATACTGAAAACACAGCTTATTTCTTCATTTTTATAAAGAATGTATATATTCATTTTTATAAAGAAACCCTTTCAGGCATCCACAAAACATTCTAAGTCCTGTATTTCTAAACTGGAACTCAGGATGAATGCTCACATTTCACAGAAGTCTTCTCTCAACATCATGGAACTATGAATTTCATATACCTTGTGGAAAATACCTTAACTCAACGTGGTACTAGTTTCGATAATGAACCAGAAACATGCATTCACACTTCTCAAGGGATAACTGTGAAGGTAACATATTGTGGCAAGGCTACTGTAGCTTCAAAATGTCCCATTATATTGGATGGATGCCATCTCCTGTCAATCTGGCTCCCACCAGAAAGGCTCTTCTGTAGTCTGTTTCTCATCTATTTAATAGCCCCTGGGACCTATTTTTTAAATGCCTCTGACAAAAGACTCTAGCTCCAGGCAGAAGGAACTTAATGGGGCTGGCTGGAAAATAACTTTTCCTCAGGAGAAAATCTATTGGGCGAAATCAGGGTTCTTTGTGAGCACTTACGATTTTCACTTTCCTGTGCGCCGGTGTTCCAGCACTCTCTCTGCATATTTAATCTAATTCGAATTTGTTCTGCCTTATTGTATAAACACTAACAGGAGAGCTTCTGATTCTCTCATACTCACATCCTGTCTTCCAGCATGTCACACAGTTGGTATTCAGCAGGAGTCCATGCAGATTTGAAGCAGCAAGACAATGCATGTGACTGAGTGAACTCGCTCACCTCAGTTTACTGCTCAAAACAGAAAGAGACGGAAATGAACGTCAATGGAAGAAAGGGATGAATGTGGGATTAGAGTCATCCTGGCTCCAGAGAGCCTTAACAAAGGCTGTTAACATTTATTCCTGCCCAATAAAATTATCTTTTCCAAATGATTATTTCAGAAGCCTATTGGCAGGTGTATTGCTTCTAGCTTACTGATCCTGCAGGGAAACCCTCTATCCCACAGCTGGCTTTGTGACTTGTACTATAGATTAAATTGCTTGGTTAGTGGGGAAATCAATTGCTATTTTTACAAAACTTCACAAAATGCTTGCAATCTACAATCTAATCAAAATCTAAAAGCCCCTTGTAGATTAGTTTTATTGGCTGTTTTTATATTGCAGAACTGATGACATTTTTCACAGAAGCTCCACTGCTTCATTTCTTCCAACTATAATGCAGCTTCTTTCTGTACTTACCAAGAGGAAATGAATTTTTTGGGATGCTATTTCTGTTCTTCTTGCTTATTTTCTTAATGAAAAATTTAAAAGCTCAAAAGGCAGCTTTCTATTTTTGTTCCTTTGGCCACTTTTTGCACATATTCAGGACAGTGGGCAGGAATAGCATATTGCCAATGATGAAAATAACCGTTCACCACTTCATTGTCGCATAAAAGAGCATTGACTATTCGTTCAATGAACATGTTTTATTAAATACTTAGTAGCACTAATGAAATAGATTATGAGTTAAATGGGAAAAATTAAAATCATGGACTTTTATAAGAGATTTAACCAGGTAATGTGTTTTAACGTTAAATACGTGTGTATATATGAAAAATATTTATATATGATAGATACAATATCATATAGGTACTACATATAATATAGAAATAACAGCATTGTGTGCCATGTACATTTTCTAAATAAATTTAATAACTCTAGCTTAGATAGCAGAAACCACCATCTAAAATTCCCACATTGAGTGAATACCTGTGATTGGCAAATTATCTATGTTTTTTTCCTCTAGGACCTTTACTGTTTTTACTACTGTAAGCATTACTATTCCTATTACATGGAGTTTTAGGAGCAGTGTGTATTCCTAATGTGTTAGTGGAAAAGTGTTTTGTCATAACTTTAAGGACACTTTAAGTAACTTGCTTTTAAGACTACGAGGTATTCTAAGTAAAGGGAGATCCTTAACTAAGCTCTGTTTTTATTTTAAATGAGCAGAATCAGAACTTTATTATCCTGCATTTCAGCACTAGCACTGAATTAAGACTGAATTAGAAATGACTGAAGGATGTGCAGCCATTGTGAATACCTATTTGAAATGTATGTATCTTTATTTAAGGGCCACACCCTCCCCAGCAGGCAACATTTTCAAACCAAAAGTTATTAGATGGTTTAAAGATTTGGAAGTCTTGTTGTGATAAAGTGCAGGATAGCATTGAGAACATGACTTTCTGGTGGTGACAGTAGCACTGACAAGTGAGCAGGGTGGGAGACAATGAACAAGAACTCAGTGGAGGGACGTTGGTACAGGTCTCTTATACAAGCCCAGGTTCATCTTAGGACTTGTTCTCTTAATACTTCTAAACTACTTATTATCTATATCTTTCTAGCCAAGCCTTGCAAACCAAAAGTACTTTGTTGCACAGAAGCTGCATTAAGATTTTAAAATAGAATGGAGGACAGTATTAAGTGTCAGCTTAGTTAATTAAGGCAGGCAGCTTTTGTTTTTTAGAGTTGTCTTTTAGAGTAGTTGTGTAGCTTTATTCCCAGTAACCCATCATATTAAAAGGGAGGGCTTGTTTGTACACATATTCCAAGCCATTTTACTGGTGCTCTCAGACAATAGCATACTATACCACACAGCGCAAGATTTCCATTTATCTTGAAAACAGACATGTGAACATTGAAAGATGTACTCATTTTCTATAACTTATAATTTTGAATTGTAGAGAACTTAAATATTCCCAGAGTCAAGTAAGCCTAATGATTTTATTAACTAATTAAGCCTTCTGCTACTCAAATCTGTTTTTTTACCAAAAGGTACTTGTGCATGCTTCTACTCAGAGAGCTTGTGTATTACACACACCTGGCCTGGCCCACGCACTGCAGGACTAGTGTGCCTATGGGTGAAGGAGGCCCAAGAACTTTCATTTAGATTGAATGGAATTGCCTTTCCCACAAACACTTTTATCTTCATATGATTTTTTAAACTAGAATTCTAACCCCAAGGTTTATGTCTGGAAAATAAAACTAAAGCCTCTGTTGACTGTAATAGAAATACGTGGAGATTGTTTGGCTGCTTTTGATTCTAAATTCAGATTCCATGATGGTTGTTTACTCTGCATAACAATGAACAGCATTTTCTTTGGAAATGTGTTCATAACTACAGAGTAGAATACATTCATATAATGTAAGAGGCATAGTTCTTTTTTTAAATTCGAAGCACTTCTGTCCAAAAGTCCTCTTAGAAGTTCAAGATGATAGCGTCCTCTTAAGCCTTTGAAGTGCTACATAATTCAGTTGTATCTTATCAAGCAATTAATACTTTTATATTATACTGTGTTTTCGGGAAACATACGTCTGGCATGCAGATTCTTGTTAATATTATTAATCGAAATCATGTGTTTCACATGTTATACATCATATTGTATTTAATCACTAATGAAATAGTTGTGACCATTTTAGTGTATGCTATGTCTCAGTCATTAGGCATTGGATGAATATCGTGAATGGCTCAGCTAATTATCCCAGTAGTAAAGCACTGTATATAACATTGTCATTCTCTATCACTTCTCATATTTTGAAATCACAACAAAATGGTATTTTCTGTATTCATAAATATGATGACAAATTATGGCTGTGAAAATGCTTGTTAAGCCATGTTTTGCTTCTGTTTTTTACTGGCTATGTGAGTGTAATAAGTGTAAGTATGTACCTCATTTATCACAATTTGGGTGACCACAATTTGCATTGCAGCAATGGACTAAAACCATTCTACTCTTTTTTTTTCATTTTGTTATTTCCAACCAATGTGATTCTCTCTCTTTCTCTCTCTCTCTCTCTCTCTCTCTCTCTCTCTCACTCTCTCTCTCTCTCTCTCTCTCTCTCTCTCTCACACACACACACACACACACACACACACAAACACACACAGTTCTAATGTGATATACTATCCTGCTACAGTCCTTAAAACAACAATGATATGTGACCATGAACTAACACCTCTAAAACTAAAAGTCAAATCAGTGTGCTTTTTTCTTTTACTTGATTGTTTCAAGATTTTTGCCACAGAAATGTACAGCTAAAAAACTTTATTTTATTTGATAATTTACATGTACATTGAATTTTGTATTCAAATCGGGTTAAGTAGAACAAATGAATATAGTAATAAAGAAATATGGACAATATTCTTAATGTTAAGTATAGCTGTTGGCCTTTAATCCACAGTAGCATTCTCTACAGTTTTATATAGAGAAATACCATGGAAGGATAAGACAAGTTATTCAGACTTATACTTGTTTGAAGAAAACTTTTCCATTCTATGCTCACAATCAACACAAGTGAACTCTGTATCTAAAAAGATTCACCTCCTAATGGTGCTGACAAATATCATTGCCATTTTCTATGTCTAAAATGCATTTATCCTCTTTAAATGAATGGCTTACCAAGATGGAGACTTGACTCTGAATTGTCCACTTGAAATCAATTATATTTCAGTGGGCTGCTTGGAGATTACAACTAGCTTTATAAGCCATATTCATATAAAAATAATGAAAAATCGAAAAATGGGAAATGTTCAATAGCTGAAGAAAAAAACTCACAAGCAAAGTTTTCGAAGACACTATATCATGAAGCAATAAGTTCAGTCAGAAATGTGGATCTGGGAATGGGTGATTTTACTTAAAAAAAGAACAGAAAAACAAAAATATGTTTTAGTTCCTATTCATTTTGGGGGTAGATTTTATCATCCACTTTTATTTTATTAATTAATTATTTTATTTATTTACATTTTAAATTTTGGCCATCTCTCTAGGTTAGGGAAGTTTTCTTCTGTGATTTTGTTGAAGATGTTTTCTGGCACTTTGAACTGGGAATTTTCATCCTCTTCTATTCCTATTCCTTAGGTTTAATCTTTTCATTGTGCCCCAGATTTCCTGGATGTATTGTTTTATGCATTTTTTTATACTTTGCCTTTTCTTTGATCAATGTATTAATTTCTTCTATGGTATCATCTGAGATTAGCTCTTCTGTTTCTGATATTCTGTTAGTGATGCTTGCATCTGTAGTTCCTGTTCTCTTTCCTATGTTTTCTCTCCCCAGGGTTGCATCAGTTTGTGTTTTCTTTATTGGTTCTACTTACCTGTTTTAGGTCAATTTATTCATTTCCTTCACAAGTTTGATTGTATTTTTCTCTATTTCTTTAGAGATTTCTTTCTTCTCTTAGAGGTTCTATATGTCAGACTGTGCTTTCCAGCATTTCTTTAAGGGAATTATTAATATCCTCTTTAAAGACTTCTGTCATCTTAATGGGATGAGATTTAATGTCATAATCTTGAGTGTCCAGTTGGAGGTGCAGACCAGGAGGTAATTAGGTCTCTATAGAGCAGAACAGAGCCTAAGTCTGCTCAGCTCTGTGGGGTCCCAGCTGGTGTGGGGTTGGTGCAGAGAGTGGGCGGGTCTCACCTGTGTCCCTGTTAGAGAAAGCATCCCTGGAGATAGGAAAGGCTAGGGAGGGTTGCAGAGACGGGGAGGGGAAGAGGGGTGCAGACAAGCTGGTTGGCCAGGAGTGCTTAACACTTATCTTTTAAGTAGACTTTAAAGACCTTGTTTGACTTCCTTTATCTTTAGTTGTATTTATCACTTACTGAAAGGAATTACTAACATACTTAAACATTATTACATTATCATATTACTAGTAGTTAAGCTGTTTTCTGCTATTGATTACTTTTATATTTGTCTTTCCTTTTATATATGTTAAATTAATAGAATTTGATTTAACCATCTTCTCCTTTGTAAACATCTAATTATACATCCTAAATTGTATGTTTTGATGGTTAGTATTACATTATGACATATGTTTGTGTTAATGGTTGATATTACATGAAGCAGCTTCCATGTATTATAAATAGTATTTCAGCTTTGAATGGGATATATTTTCATGTAGCCTTATTTACCCATTTTACAAAGGTCACAGGTTTCTCTGTTTATGCTGTACATTAGTAGGTATTTGCCATTTTTTATTCCCTGACATATTTATTTATTTCTTATGCTTGACTTTTCTCTTCTTCAGGTGCTTAATTCCTTCAGTGATACATTTTCTTTAGCTGTTATATTTGTTTAGGAATAAATATAACATTTTCTGGATTGTTGTTTTTCTGAAATTATTTTGCATAGTCTAAACTGCATACTGGTGACTTTAAAATTTTATAGAAACTATCCCAGTTTATGTTGTTATTGTTGTTCATGGTGGTTGTTTTGGTTTGGTTTGGTTTTTTGAGACAGGGTTTCTCTGTGTAGCTCTGGCTGTCCTGGAACTCACTCTGCAGACAAGGCTGGCCTCGAACTCCACCTACCTTTGCCTCCCAAGTGCTGGGATTAAGGGCACACAAGACCACTGCCCGGCCCCTATTCCAGTTTTCTTAAGAAATGCTGGGTATAGTTCAGGAAATTTTCCCCTGTGCCTATGTGCTTGAGGCTCTTCCCCACTTTCTTTTATATTAGTTTCAGTGTATCTGGTTTGATGTGGAGGTCCTTGGTCCACTTAGACTTGAGCTTTGTACGAGGAGATAGGATAGGATTGATTCCCATTTTTCTATATGCTAACCTCCAGTTGAGCCAGCACCATTTGTTGAAAATGCTGTCTTTTTTCTACTGAATGGTTTTAGTTCCTTTGTTAAAATGGGGCCAGTAAGAAGAGGATAGGGTGGCAAGCAGTGGAAGGGGGAATGGAGCAGGTGTTTGTTCTTGTTCTTGTTTTTTGTTTTTTGTATTTTTTGGGTTTTTTTTCCAGAGGGGAAGCTAGGAAAGGAGATATCATATGACATGTAAATAAAGAAAATATCTAATAAAAAAAAGAAAGAAATGCTGGGTACAAGTCTTGCTGTTCAAACACATTTTGGCAGGTTCTTGTTACTTGTTGACACCTTTTATTATTTGAACTTTTCCTTTGTTTTGGTTTGTTTTCAGAAGTTTGGTGATATGCTGAAATATAATGAGACTCATTTACTTGTATTTTTATGTTCATTTAGTGTGTATTTCTTCACATTTCTCATATCTGTTGTACAATATGTGTTTTTTTTCCATGTTAAAAACTGTTCAGGCCTTCTGTGTTTACATCAACTCTGTTAATCTGTATGATAACCCTTATGCTATTCGAGGATACAATTTCACATATGTTAAATATATTTACAAATATATTTTTACCCTTTTTTCAATGTGCTATGACTTTTATTTCACCCTCTTTATATTGTTTCTACTAGCTTTTGAGTTCATTTATCCTGTCTACCCAAGTGTCAAATCTGTAATATATAGTCCCTGGCAATTATCTTTATTTAAGTTTGTTTTCAGTTTTAGCATTCATAATTTCCTATTGCTTCATCTTTCTCTTACAATTTTCCATATAATCTATTTTGTAGATAGTTATAATTTTTATTTTAAAACATATTCTTTTTTTTTTATTATTGGTTTTTCTGAGACAGGGTTTCTCTGTGTAGCTCTGAAGACCAGGCTGTCCTCAAACTCAGAAATCTGCCTGCCTCTGCCTCCCAAGTGCTGGGATTAAAGGCATGCGCCACCACCGCCCGGCTAACATATTCTTAATTGTAATTTTATGCACTTGTCTGACAACTGTTGTGTATAAATTAGTATTTTCCTGGATGTTTAACTTTGGTATAAAATATTTTCCTAGCTTGTGTTTTCATCTCTTCCATTAAAACAAAGCAAAACAAAACAAACAAAACAAAACAAAACAAACAAACAAAACCCAATTCTCATAGACTCCAGGGAGCCTGACCCAAGCCAGGTTTCTGGCATGTCTTAGGGGTGACTCTAGCTGAAAATTTTACGAGAAGCTGATATAGAGGTGGAAAGGGCCACCTACTGTAGCCAGGCAGGACCCCATAGTGAAGAGATGAGGAGAACAACCTACCTGCAAAACTTTCAACCCGAAATGTGCACTGAGTACAAGATGTGCAGGGACAAAGACAGAGTAGAACCTGAGGGAATGGCTAATCAATGACTGGCTGAACTTGAGATCCATCCTATGGATCTCATGCCATTTCCTGACACTATTAATGGTATTGTGTTAGCATCATTGTCCTCTGAGTGGCTCTACTCAGAAGCTGGTGGAAAGAGATGCAGAGACCAAATATTGAATGGAACTCAAGGAATCCACATGAAGATCAACAGGACTAATTAACCTGGACCACTGAGGACACCCAGAGATTGAACTATGAACCAAAGAGCAAACTTGGACTAAAGCTAGGCCCTTTGTGTATATATAAGATTTGCAGCTTTGTTTTCATGCAAGTCCTTCAAGAAGTAGAGTCTAAGATGTCCTTGAATTTGTTGCCTGTCTGTGGATCTTGTTCTGCTAACTGGGCCAATATGCCTGGCCTCACTGCAGATACACCTAACTCTGCAGTGACTTCATGTGCCGGGGTGGATTTATACCCACAAGAGAAGGAATGTAAAATTAATTTATAAATAAATTAATAAAAATTAATTCTCAATTTTCTTTCTTCATGATCTCAGAGCTTCTGGAAGAGGGAATGTAGACAGAAATTCTACTTTGATAGGAACACTGCACAGTCTCATATTCCCAATATTTTTTACCAGTTGTCGAATTCTATGTTAATAATCAACTACAGTAGAAGGAAACTTCTTGATCAGGCTTGAGAGATGCACTAATTTCTGACTGTAACAAGAAGTCATTAGTATGTTGTTCAATATTATATTCATTTAGAAGAATGTCAGTACTATGTTCTGCTATGACTTATGTAGCCTCTGCTTCTTGGCCCCAGTAAGAGTAGAAAGTATGGGATCATCTTATAAATTAAGGTAAAACACAATAAAGAAATGGTTGGTTACACCCATTCATATTACTATTGCACTAACAAGAATGTTTTACCAGGCTAGTAATTACTGTAATTCACAAAGTTGCAGATACCAGTAAAAAAAAAAAAAAAAAAAAAAAAAAAAAAAAAAAAAAAAAACAACTCATACATAATAGGGAAATTACACTTGTAAATCCACAGAGGTTATAATATCATTCATAATAATGTTTACAAAACAAATAACTGTTTACAAAACATACTCTATAACACATATAATTCTGTGCATTAATACCCATATGTAGTGTTAATAAACTTTTTTTTAATCTGAGCCAATGGTGCTTCCTCCAAGAGCCAAAGACAAAAACAAACAAACAAACAAACAACCCTCCAATATCAGATGAGAGAAATCTCTTTTAAGTTGTTGGCTAGTGCTATGCAACAGATTCACCAAACACACAGTTTTGTTTGTTTGTTTGTTTGTTTTGCTCTTTGTTACTCTCCAGAAGAGAAGGGTTAGCACTTCTTTTTGAATACACCTTGGACATCAGAAACAGGAACCAGAGATTCTGACCTAGGGGAGACTAAATTACCATTAATTAACTAAACTAGCAACATCCTTAATAATAATTTATGCACATTTGTTTTTATACCCACAAATTAATACTCTCTTCCACTATCATCAAATAAAATTCTCTTTGTAACAGACAGAGACCAATACAGAAAGCTGCAACCAATCAATATGCAGCATGGTACATCCTACTTCCAAAGGATTATCTAGAAAGCAATTTCTCACCTAAGACACATGAAACATTGTGCAACAAAGACTTTAAGACCCAGAGGATTAGGGAGTTTGCTATGAAATGGTGTCTCTTAGAATCAGCATAGGCTACACCAATATAGTGTTACAGACATTACTACTCATCAGTGCACAAAGATGATATTAATGAACATGCTAAATTGTAAAGAGAAATAAACACAAGGTTTCAGTCATACATAAACAACTATGAGCAACTGAGGAAATCTGGGAAGAGCAAAGTTAGTCTTACCCATGGAAGGGAATATTAGTTTGTAGTCCAGTGCCAAATGGTCAGTCTTGAAAGCATAAATGTGGTTAGCATTATAAGAACAGAAAAGGTTATACTTAGGAAAACAAATGTACATACATACATGAATATACTAACAATTAGTGAACAAAGAGACCATGATTGTGAAGCATGGTGGGAAGACAAATATGGGAAGGTTTGAGGAAGGGAAGGAAACAGAAAGAAGTTTAATACAATCAACAATCTCAAAAATTTTAAAAAGTGAACAAAACAGAATAGACAGACAAACCAGAACTGTCTGGTATTTGACTGTAGTTTTATCCTGCCATGATGATCTGCTCCTTACTGACAAAAAAGGACCACAGGACATTGCATCAAACATCTTAATAACATTTTCTCTGCTTAAGTTATTGGCCCCAGTATTATGTTGAGAAGTTTCTATGAGGTACAGGAAGGGCATGAAAAAGTAAAGAATATCTTTTCAGTGCTTGATGGTGAAAGAATATTGTAATTTTTCTGTGTATGCAATAAAAATAATGACCAAAAGCAATTTAGGAAAGAAATTATATTTTTGCATAAATTCTAAAGGGGGAAGTACCTAACAGTGGGGCAAGTGAGGAAGCCAGCGTTCAGAAAGAGGAGAGATCCCATCTTCAGCTGAAAACCAGAAATAGAAAACTAGTTATGAAACAAGGCAATGAACTCTCAAAGCCTGTTCACAATCATGTGCTTCCTGTTTCTTCCAGTGAGATGTCACTTCTGAGAGGATATATCCTTCATACATTCAGTTCAACATGCACAATTGAATAGCTAGGCAGTAAGAAGCAGACTTGCAGAGACAAGACTTGTATGGTGTACTAAACCTGGTCTCATCTCCACTCAGAGGTTACTGCAGTCTGACTTCTACTATACCTCTTCCCTATACTTAGAAATCTTTTACCCAAATTTTTATTTGTGGCCAAAAGAGAAGTCACCATTGTGAAATTACATGTATGTGCTTTCCAAAGTGCCTACTCTGTCACTGCTCACAACTCTTCACTTTAACATCATTCTCTATGGACAGTATTGCTTCATATATGCAGATATTTAACATACAGAATTCAGACAACTAGAATCCTTAATATTGTCTTTATCTAATACTGAAACCTAGTTAAATAAATACCTTTACCTTTTTGTTTTCAATCTTAGGAAACCTTGCTGGGGTGTATATCACTAGTAGATGCTTGTTTAGCATACACAGAGACATGGATTACATCTATAGGAGCACAATGGATCAAGCAGTTAATCAATAATGGAAACAGCACTTACATCATCCGTACTCATTCAGGGCTTTAAAACTCCTGCTCAATATGCACTAGCCATCCAAGTGCTAGGTACCATGCATCTAGAGGAAGTCTTGTCACCCTTTAAGAACCTAGGCAAGTCAACTAGTATAAACAAAGCCTTTAAAACCTACAAGGCTCAGTTACCTCCTTTTTCAAAAATATTTCCCTTACTGCTGGAACTCCACTTGTCCCCAATTGCAGCTTTCCTATGTGACCCCAAGTTTTAACCTTTATTCTTTCAGAGCTATAAGAAACAAAATGTCTAACATTTATCTATTCAGATGATGTTGCTGTGTCCCACCATAAAAAGAATGCTTATATCCTGTAGAATAAGGATGCAACGCCTATTGTGAAAATTACTGTTTCCAAATAGATGAATCCTTAGGGTTCAAGACAGTTCTGAGATAAAGAATTTATGAGAACAATGTGTGCAAACACCACAGCTGATTTTCTAAAAGGTCGGGAAACCCTTATCTGCTTCATCATAGAAGTTTTGCATCCTTCACTAAAGACTCAATATAAAAAATTCTGCAATGAACCTCAGGGCATCAGCAGTCTTGCAAGGACTTTGCTTGTAATGTTCTGTCCTGGTCCTCTTTGGCTCCTGCTGACTCCACTTACTTTCTTACAAACTTATAGATCCATCTTTAAAGCAAGAAATACTTTACCCAGTATTTTAAGTTAGAAAGTTTTCTTCTCTTTGTAGTTTCTTTTCTTTTTAATTAGAAAGAATTTTCAGCATCTGTATTTCTCCCCATTGAGAAAATTGAGGTCTGCTGACATATACTAATCACCATGCTCTATGGATCAAGGAGAGACAGGTAAGTAGGTGTCTCAAAAGAGCTCTTCTCTAAAAGAAGGCACACTGTAGTATCTGGAAAAAGGATGTGACAAGATATACTTCAAGGAATTTGATGCCCTTGAACTAAGGTTTATCAAATGAACCTAAAGGCTCTATTTGAAACTATATAAGGGAGAATTTACAAAACAACAACACACCCTGTTTCTGGACTTCTTCGAGAACATATAGAACACAAACTGCAACTAATCGTTTTTAGCATGAGCTTCATTTCTGTTGCAATCACATTAGGGTAGTGACAAGACTGTGATTGGACAGGAATAGAAAGGTGGAGCTAGAAGTTGAGGAGGAAAAAGGGCAGAGAGCAAGAAGTGGTGGAGAGGATCATCATCATGGAGGCAGAGGAAGATAGCGATTCAGACCCCGTGACATTATAACAACCAGACTAAGGTTTTTACAAAGTTAGATTAATTGAGTCAAAACATTGTCTTTATCATTTGGCACTGATATTATTATTTGGCATCTTGTAATTGTGATCTTATTATTATATAAACCTGATTAGATAATTTAGTCTTAAGAGTCACGCTTTACTGTGTACTAGGCGCTAGATGACTGATTGTGGGGGTGTGTAAATCATTGCATGTGAGTGAGAAGTTGCTACTAGCTGGGAGAAAATAGCAAGAGCCTGCCAGGACTTAATGTTGAAGCCAGACGGTACCAGAACTAGAACGTGGACCGGTGGGAAAGAGAGTTTGAGGGGTGGATTCATTTTTTTAAATATTCCTGCAACACATTTCCATGTTTCGGTAATTTGTTATTATATGCATTACATACATTTTTTTGTCTGACTGTAAGTTATTATTGTTGTTATTATTATTATTATTTACATTCAGAACAAAAAACCCCCACTCTTATCTCTACTAAGAATTTTTATTCCATTACATACAGCCTAAAACAGACTTTCCTGACAACAAACCAAAGAAAAATACAAAAAAATAAAAAGTCTACACAAACAGCTTTGAATAGTTTCCATTGTAGTTTAGCAATAAAGTATCTTATGTGTAATATTGTATTTGTTGGACACATGTAAGTTGTCTTGCTCACAAAACTCAATAAAAGGTTTTTGTCCCTGCCAGCTGGCATATGTTTCTACAAAAAAACTTATTTAATGTGCTTATTTCTACACAGAAACATTTTTAATGCACCTCAATGTCTACTTTTATAACAAGCTACATTTCCAGGATTTTTTCATTGAAAGTTTTGACACAAAAAGTGATAATAGAGAAATAGTAATGTAGATACAAATGAAAAAGAGAAAAAAGTGTGTTTGTTTCTAAATGTTATCTTAGTTGGATGTTCAAGGTATTTATGAATGTTTCAAGTAATTATTTGCATATGATATGTAAAAGGGAGATATGTAGTAACACTTCTGAGAAAAAGTATAATTTAATTTCTAATATCTAGTCTTACTAAATGCAATCTTTTAAAATACCTGCTTGATCTTAGGTATAACACTGAGTTTTATGATATATTAAAAGTAAATGTAATTTCACATATACAAGAAATAAAAATAATGAGCTTAAAATTTAGACCGATGACATAGTTTAGCAGGGAGAAATGCTTACTTGAAGGGTGGGCTACCTGAACTCAGATATCAGATCCCAGAGGGTGGCAGAAGAGAATCAATTCCTAAGACTTGTCTTTTGAGCTCTCCTCTCTCTCTCTCTCTCTCTCTCTCTCTCTCTCTCTCTCTCTCTCTCTCTCTCTCTCTCTCTCTCTGTTTCTCTGTGTATGTGTGTGTGTGTGTGTGTGTGTGTGTGTGTCTGTGTGTCTCTGTGTGTGGTGTGTTGTATTTGAGTGAATATGGGTGTACACATATTACACTCATGTGAAGATCAGTGGACCACCTCCGTTCTTGGTTATCCTGTTCCACCATGTTTGAGAAAGGTCTCTTTTGTTTTGCTGTGGGTGTGTACACCAGGTTAGCAAGCCTGCACCTTCTAGTCATTTCTATGTCTCTGTCTTGCATGTTCTTGTGTGAACTTGAAGATATGGATGCCATGCTGCACACTTGCATATTTATGAGTGTAGGGATCTGAAGTTGGGTCCTAGGTTTGTGCTTCAGGTTCTTTTGACTACAGAGTCATCACACCAGTCTGTTGTATAGATTTTGAAAAAAAGATTGAATATCCATGATTTTAGAATAATCAATGAAGTATAATAAATTTTTGTACTCGAAAGTGGTAAAAAGACAAATAAGCTTAATTTTTGAGTTTAGTCATAACTATTATGGGTATTACATGTTGGTCAGCTCATAATATACATAATTTATCAAGGTTAATTATTTGTTAAGTTATTAATTTATTATGAAGGGAGTTGACCACATTTATCTTTTCTGAAGAAAGAATTTCAATGTCTAAATTACCTTGTCATAATATATAGTATTTTGAATCCAGTGTTTAGAAAGTTCTTCTTCTGCCTCTATCTTATATATACTCATATAGAAGGTGACCAAACAAAACATAGTCAAAGTAAAGCTCTATGTTGGTTCCAGTTGCCCCTTAGCATTTATTCAGTGAGCCTTTTTGGGACCATGAAAGGTAGCCTGGTTCAGAGCTGAGTTATGGCTAGAAACCCCAGACACCCTGAAGGGATGGTAGAAGTTTCATCTGTTCCCTTGTTCCCAGGTACCATGATCCTGTCATGAGTCACAGCCCCCCATAGATTTGTGGCTGTCAATCATGTAAGGGAAATGTCCCAAGCCCCTACACAAGTAGACGACTTGACTTGTCCATATAGGCTCAAGTCAGATCTTCATTTTAATGAGGTACTTAAAGGCCTGGAGGGCTTAGCAAATAAGCTTTCCTTCCCAGATATTCCTCACTGCGAAAGATATTTAATCTAAGGCCCACCCTGAGAAGTGCGTTATATATAGTTTTACTCACCCACTTTCCTCCATGACAATAAATGCCATAAAACCATGGACTGCCTCTTTTCATCAGATCCACCATGGAGAGCCATGGAGAACACCTTTGCCTATAGAGCGGCTATCTAATCTCCAGTAGAAGGCCTCTCTGTGCTCCCAGCAGCAACAGCAACCAAGCCCAAGCCCAAGCACAAGCCAACTTCCATCAAGCTGAACTCCAGCCTCCTCTCGCCCCCTTGTCCCCTCCTACCCCCCGGCCGGAGCTTCCACCTTTATTCTCTGGCCTGAGTTAGTTCCAGTGTGTGGGCTACCACTCCATTCTCAGCTCTTCTGTGGCTTCCAGTGGAACCTGGATGCCCAAGAGCCAACAGTATTGGGTAAACATGGTCACTTCCTATGTACTGGCCCATGCCCTGTGGCTGAGCAGATCCAGGATACCCAAAACCTTATAAGCCTTTGCCTTGACCTAAGTGCTAAATCTTGAAGATCATGTAGTTTTATATTCGTTACTATATAGTACAAATGCATTTTATCATTGAAAACACATGAAAACTAGATGAATTTTTTAAATGTCCAGATCTGTGTGATACTTTAGGTTTAATCCAAATTCATCTTAATTTTACTGTCTTCTAATCGTCTTTGATGACAGGATGCATAATACCTCAGTAAAACAGAAAACTCCGGGCTCTTCTTTTGCACCTGTTCCTTTTCTTCATCCTTATGCAAATGGGACAACACTCAAATCTCATAAAGGCATTGGACTTTATTAAAAACTTGGCTATCTAATTTCTGTTCCTTATGCATATCTAAATGCCCATCTTCACAGTGACTACTTTTTTATTTAAGATTATTTTTTAGTGCTGGAATTTTCCAGTAATGTCTCTGATTAGGTTGTGCTCCTGCTGATTTTAACTTTCTTGCTGACTGCTGGAGTCCAGGGCCACCAATTTCTACCTCATTGGAGATCGTTCATCTTTGTAGCTCAGTTCTAAGACCAGGAATAGCAAGTACAAGTGTGCTCTCCTACTTCTTGGCCATATGTGCCTCATAAGAAACGTCAATAATGTCCCTTTCCAAAAATAGCCTTTGGCAGGTTCACCTGCAGCTGGCTCAGATAGCTCAAAATCTTCAGACTTTTCTGCTTGGCTAGACAAGAACTAAATTCTCTCTCACTTTCTCTCTCTTTCTCCCTCTCCCTCCCCTTCTCCCTCTCTCTCTTTCTCTCTCTCTCTCTCTCTCTCTCTCTCTCTCTCTCTCTCTCTCTCTCTCTCTCTCTCTCTCTCTCCCTCTCTGTCTTTCCCCATCTTTCTAACAGCTCCAAATTCTTAACTGCAGTCTAAGATAACATTAGGAGATTTCTCTACCCTTTTGAGAAATGGGTGTAGTTTCACCTCTAAAATTTTCATTTGATAGATCATTAAATCTATGCCCTCCACATTGTTGAGGTAATGATTACCCAGCTACCTTGGTTATTATTTTACAACAGCTTATTACACTTTTAGGAAACAAATACTATCACCTTCATCCATCCTTTAATCAATAACTATTTCTAGCATTTACTTGTATCTAGATGAAATAAGGATAGCCAGAGTTCCCTGTTGTACATTCAATGGAATTTTCACATTCAACATCCTTTGTAATCTAGCTTAGTAGAGCAAACTACTACAACCTCATGTGGTTGATAAAGAATTTGCTCATCTAAAATTGTGTGCTCCAAAGAATTTCCAGGATGTGAATCAGAATTACTTCCTGATTAACATCTGCCAAATCTGAGAAATGATCCAGGGAGATGTGCATCTGTTACTTCCTCAAAGTCATGTTTGCATACTTTACAATGCTCATTCATCTCTAATTTAATGGTCCTTGATGCTGTGCCAAAATTTACTTTGCAGAATCACCTTTTCCCCTAATAATCTAAAACACTGTTTCCTCATGAGATTGTTGTAAATATTTAAGATTTTTTTTAATTAATTTCAACTTTCTCAAATCTTATTAATGTATTTGAAAGATATAAGAATAGTTGCATGCAGGAACACTCATTTTTAAATTGCAGATGTTACATGTATTGTATATATTTATCTTTTAAATTTTACTTAATGAGTGCATTTTAAAAGTATATTACATAAAGTGTATTTTATTGGATTTAATATGTGCTGCCTTATAGAATATAAATAATCTATTTTTTTTTCCTTGAGACAAAGTCTCTGGGTTTGGATGGCCTGAAACTCCCACAGAAACCCGTCTCTCTCTAATGCTGGGATAAAGGTGAGAACCACTGATTTTGATGATGTTTTTTGTTGTTAAATCTAGAACAAGTTAATAGAACTGATTTTTACCTTAACCCCATGTATAGATTTACTTTTTTTCATGAGTTGTTTTGTTCCATCTTATATTGCCCCTTATCTTTATATTCCTTTATTCATTATAAATCCTCTTCAGAAGAACTTAAAAAAATACTTATATTGTTCACTCAGGCCAGTACCAATACTTAACCTATTTTATTGGAGATAAATCCAAAATCATAAATCATATATAAACATTTCATTTTCTCCTGAGAAATAGTCAAAAGTGAATTTCTACATCAGCTTATTTTGTTATTTAACACACTTAGTACTTTCTCTAGTAATGGGGTAGAAGACCAGGAAATAAATAAAAAGAAATTCTATCTATCTTGTAAGATACATGGAACTCATAATTTTGAAAATTACACAGTGTGTCAGAGTTTAAACCCCTGACAATATTTAAAGACTTTCTATACTTGGAGGAATTCACTATGGAGGATGTGTGGCAGATATTCTGTAATGCTGACATTCAGAGATTAAATCACTGTGTATATGCATCTTTAAGTCCACAGCATGTCGGTCTTTCAGTGTTCTCAGCAATACTTTGCAGGGAATTCTAACAATGTTCCTTCTTCACTGTTCTAGCTCTAAATTTCTCTTGAATATCTTGGGAGTCACCTAGACATGTAAAACATTAAATTACTAAAGAAAGTTGTGGTCATGATTTATCTTTTAAAAACTCATGGGTGATATGGGAACTGATTGTTATTTACATAGTTGAAGAGGTGATACAGACATATAAGTCAACAAACTCAGAAGATTGAAGGAGAATCATTTGAGTCTGAATGGGCAAATGGAGATACAAGAATTTCAGTAGAGGGAAGAGACAAGGTAGACTTCGACAGAGGAATGAAGGCCATTGGATTAGAACACCATCTGTAGCTACCACAGATATTCTTACTGCATCCATTTACTCAAGGTTTGAAGGGTAGTACTTCCTTATATTCTTCAGAAAATATCCAGTATAACTTTGATTTTACTGAAACAAAGAATAAGACAGTACCCATTTTACTCTGAGTGTATTTTTTATTAAATAAAAATTTGACTCACAAAATGTTTAAATAGATGATATCAGATCAATGAAAGATAATAAAGTACAGTAGACTACAAATTATATTTTTCAAAAATATATTGAATGTTAGTTAAATAATGGTCAGTAGTTGACTTCTATTTCTCTTTATCTTTCACATCTAGAAACTGAAATTGTAGAGATATTTGTGATCTACTAGTTACTCATATTCATGAACTTGTTTTCTGACCAAAGTGAATACTTGTCTTTTTATTCTAACAAAGAAACATGACTTCATGGATAGACCATCTTAATACACACACCATTTCTTAAATGAATGTAACCTGCTCTCTGTGGGCTGAGAATGAAGACAATCACTCAAGTCAAAAGGCTTTGACCATAGTAGGACATCTGTATCCAAAAACCATGCCTACCACTTACTCCTTGGCATAACAGAACTGTCAACTCTCAGCTTAGCTACCATGGAGGTAAAATTTTTTGGTGATGTGAGGGTCATTGAAGTACAGCCTTATTACAATGAACTCCAATGTCTAAAAATTATTCTTATTTTGGACTTGTACCACAGTAAGAGTCAAGATTTTAAGCTCTACTAAAAACAAAACAAACAAGTAAACAAACAAACAAACAAAAAGACTATCTATGTTCATAAAAAAGTACTAGTAATGATGTATTATTTTAAAATATATAGTTGATATATTTGGAGTTATTTAAAATTTATATTGAGAAAAACTTATTTTCAGTATTGTTGTAGACAAGCATCTATATAAGACTGTTCAATTGCTTGTTTTATATCAAACAATTTTTATAATATTAAATTTTATTGTTAAAATATTTTATAAATTTTAAAGAATATGACAAAATTTAAAAAAGATATTGCAAAAAACTCAAAGAAACATGAACAATATTATGAGACTAAAATCACTTGATAATATTTAACATTTCATTATTTCTTCACTCATTGCAATTGGTGATAAGATCAATTCAATGTTCTTAATTCTCTAGAGAGCCTTATCCAGGCTGTCTTCCAAGAAACTCTTTCTTTCATGTGTATGCTTTAACATGTACTCTAAAAACTTACTGAGTCAATGTGATCTGTTGTGAAAGCTGCCTGGGAAATTTTTGTCTTCTATTAATCCTTCTATAGTCAATCAGGATTTAAAGGGGTAGTATAATTTCTCCCTATCAACATGTATCACATTATTAATAAATTTAAAAAATGGAATTATTCTAAAAGAAATCATTTTATCAGGTACTGCTTAGCAGTGAGCCAATATAAATGGCAAAGTACTTTTTGATATTACACAACACATGTAAAAACCAGTTTGTAGAGCATACAGACACACACACACACACACACAAACACCCATATATATGGCATTTGTGTCATTTCCTTCTCTCAAATTTATATTACAGGTAAAATGTTCAATTTTTAAGCTATTTCTAAATTTATAAGTTTATGTTCATTTTATTAAAATGAATTTGCTCCTTTTCAAATCTTTAACTTGCAAATATCCCTCTATGTATTTCACCTGCTATGTACTCCATGTTTCCTTTTAGGTTCATGGAGTTGCTACATATGCACTGAATTCAAAGATTTTGTAGTCACTTGCTGGGTTCTTATTGAACAAAAATTCTTTATACTGAAATGAGTAAATATATAGTTTTATTATAAGTGTTTTTTCATAACTAGTTTTCCAAATCTTCTAGAATAGAGGGGACTTTTATTCATTTTAATTTTCAAATTATATATAAATTCTACAAAGGTCATTTGAAAGAATAGATTACTGCATAATTATTTTTTTATAGAACAAGTGTGACCATTTATCTCTATACTCTAGATGTATCAGAATTATGGGAAGTATGTGAAGGAGAAATTTGTTTAAGGGTCAGGTAACATTTAAGAGAAAGTAATATAGCTCAAGAAAACGGGAAATTAAATGGTTGAAGTGAGTGTATCACAAAGTTTATATTCAATTCCTACTTTTGTTACACTTAAGAACGTTTGGTTTTTGTGATATGTATCTTACTCTTTGTGTAGGTAGGTACATACCTGTGATTTACCTTAAGACAAAACCTTGCCACTGATAGTTTATTAGTATATAATACATGACTTGAAGTGTTATAAGTAGCTGGAATGGTAAAGGAGAAAAGAGTACAGTCTTGCCATCCTGATTGTACAGCTCTCCAGTATCACGTGCCACTGATACGATTAGAAAGGTCTAATTCCCCATCCCCATAACTGATCTTTCTTTGCTTTGTTTATATTTTGTTTCTTATTTCTTACTTTATTTCTTCTTTCTTTCTCCAAAGAAGTATTAATAGTTATGATAAAATTAGAGACCTAAAAGTTTGTGTTCATTTCAAACTGCTTTCTTCCAGATAGATAGAGTGCTTTTACATTAGCATAAAAATGTATATAAAGAGAAGCTGTATTAATCTTGACTTTTAAGAGACCTTATGAAGATGATTCTGGTCCCTCTATCTGGCACCTAGTGTGCCAAGAATTGCCTCCACCTTTAGATATGTAAATGAGCTTTCATTCCATCACACAATAAAGCATAGAAGGTTTGAATTTTCTACATAAATGAAAATTCATTTTTTTTACTTTATGTATGTAAAAGTTTATTTAAAGCATTTTCCTCAATGAAACAAATTAATTTCATTAAGTGGGAATCTAAGAGTTAAGGTAAGCAGACAAAATCAACATCAATCAGTTGCTTGCTCCACACTCACTCACTTCCTGGATCATAATACACTGTTTACAATTTTCTTATCATATTTATTAAACATATTTTGAAATTTATTCCATGGTACATAAATATTTGTGGAAATGTTAACAACAAAATTTTGAAGAATATGATCAGTGTTCTACTCTGGGTTTTAGACTTAGTCTTGAAAGAATTTTAAAAATATTATGAAGATATAACTGGTGGATATCTGTTTTTCTCAGTCATGAAGGACTTTTTTTGGTAATGTACTTCTGTCTTATGATCGTTGTACAGATTTAAAGTAAAAATAGTAATGAGGCCTGGACAGATGACGTAGCAGTTAAGAGACCATGTCGTTCATGAATTTTGGTGCTTGAGACTCGTGTTCCCTGCTCACAACAGTCTCTATATCCAATTCAAAGAGATACAACAACACTTTCAAGCCTCCAGCAACACTTGCAGCTATGTACACATATCAATGCGTATACGTATAATAAAAATAAAAGAAAAATTTAAAAAATAAAAATAGAAAATAGACTATCTGACTTTGATACATATGAATTAACAACTGGACGTATGTACAATTTTAATTTAACAGCTAAAATATTTAAAATTAACATATAATAATGCATATTTACTTAATACTATTTTGTTATTAGATATTTTGTTTATGTACATTTCAAATGTACTTCCCTTTCCTGGTTTCCCCTTCAAAATACCCCTATTCCCTCCTCATTATCCTGCTCACCAATCCTCACTCTCCTGCTTCCTGGCCCAGGCATTTCCCTACACTGGAACATAGAGCCTTCACAGGACCAAGGGCCTTTCCTCCCATTGATGACCATCTAGGCCATCCTCTGCTACATATGCAGCTGGAGCCATGAGTCCCATAATATATACTTTGTAGTTGGTGGTTTATTCCCTAGGAGCTCTAGGGATATTGGATGGTTCATATTTTTGTTCCTCCTATAAGGATGCAAACCCCTTCAGCTCCTTGGATCCATTTTCTAGCTACTTCATTGGGGACCGTGTACTCATTCCAATGGATGGCTGTGAGCCTCCACCTATGTATTTTTCAGGCACTGGTAGAGCCTTTCAGGAGATAGCTATATTAGGCACTTGTTGGCATCCAAAATTGTGTCTGTGTTTGGTAATTGTATATGGGATGAATCCCCAGGTAGGACAACCTCTGGACTGTCATTCATTCATTTATTCATTCATTCTCTGCTCTACAATTTGTCTCTGTAACTCCTTCCATGGGTATTTTGTTCCCCCTTCTAAGAAGGATCGAAGTATCCACACTTTGGTCTTGAGTTTTATGTGGTTTATGGATTGTAACTTAGTTATTCTGAGCTTATAGGCATATATATCCACTTATCAGTGAGTACATATTATGTGTGTTCTTTTCTGATTGAGTTACCTCACTCAAGTTTATATTCTCCAGATCCATCCATTTGCCTAAGAATTTCATGAATTCATTGTTTTGAATAGCTATTACCAAAAAAACCAAAAAAAAAAAATTATCAAATCATCTACAAATAGTGATAATTTGACTTCTTCCTTTCCAATTTGTATGCCTTTGATCTCCTTTTGTTGTCTAATTGATCTGGCTAGGACTTTTTGTACTATGTTGAATAGGTAGGGAGAGAGTGTTTAGTTCCGGATTTTAGTGTTAATCCTATTATTTTTTGAAACTTGTTATTACTTTGTTGAAAACTGTGTTGTCTTTGAATGTCAGAGATTGGTTTTGTCCTATGTATTTATTCTACCATCATAAATAATATTTTAAAAAATGGTATATTCATTTACCATAAACCTATCAAATGAATTCTGGAAAAATGGTAGCCTTTTTAAATTTACAGATAATGAGAAATTATTTTGCTTTTTTTTTTTTGGACAGAACGTATTATGTTGGAAACCAAAAGCACTCTCTGAGCATTCTCTGCCTTGACACCCCAGAGCTAAGAGGCTTGAGAACTGGGATCCTAATACCAAGCTGTCCTTAGTTTGGTATTTCTCTCAGGGATTCTGCCTTGCTAGACAGGTTTTCCTCAGAACCAGCAATAAAGGTCAAACACATTCCTTAGGACAGTCCACAATAGGTGAAAAAGGTTTCCCTCACTCCAGGACATTAGCTAGGACAGAACCAGTGCCTGCCTCCAGCAAGACCCAGAGAATTAACAGGAAATACCAAAATACCTCAACAGGGAGGGCACTATTGCTCTTCTGCCTGCTTCATACCTAGCTACCAGATGCTGCTGACCTTGAAGCTGCAGTCATTTGCCTACGTGACCTCAGTCTTGTGCTTCTTGCTGTAACCCTGCCCACCTATGTGACCTTTGCTGAGAGGTGCCTGGAGCTAATCTTCACAGAGACAACTCCCCATCGAACATCTGCCCAGATGTTCCCCTCTCCTCCTTTGTTCCAGCTGGATTCCCCTCACCCCCTCCTCATTTCCTTTTTCTGTAATTTATATATACTGGCCATTGGGCATTATTAAAATGAGGCTTTGACAAAAGATTTGCAAGGCCTCCCTGTCCTTTTTGTGCCCATTCTATTCCAGGTTTAATTCCCCTCGAAACCCATGGAATAACTAGATCCCACAGGTCGGGGATAGTATTAGAATAATTTCAATGTACGGATACTAAATTGTTTGTATCCTCAGACTAATCTGTGATAAGTCACAAATCCTCAGTTTCTGAAATGATATATATGCCAACCAAAGGCTCCAATGAGCTCTTAACATTTTTAAATTTTCCTTTTTGTGTAGACATGATTTCTCTGGCTTACTCAGATTTCATTCAGATTTTGATTTGGATTAAGAATAATATATCAATATTATAAAAAGTATAAAATGTGTAATTGTTATTTTTTAAGCAAATTGGAAAATAATCAGTGAAACAAGCATAACATCTAGCTTAAATAAACATTTGATATTCTTTGGATGTAACTCCAAGTGCTCACACTAAATTATCTTAGTAGGCAAAATTAAAGACAGGTTTTTCAGTGGCAAAATATATAAGCAGTAAAATTTTACAATTAATCTTACAATCAGGATAAATATAAGCATTAAAATCAAAGTTAATATATAAACTATTTTTAGAATTAAATGATAAAAAAATCTTAAAGTACATTACCTGCTATTACAAATTTCTATTTTTAAATTACATTATTTACTTATTCTTCAAAGCAATTCTACTTGTAAACTTGTATTTCACTTTAAAGATTTATTAATTTATTTTGTGTGTATTAAAGTGTTTTACTCCATATGTATATGTTGACCATGTTCATGGCTCTTACTGATAGAGGTTAGAAGGGGATGTCAGAGTTCCTTGAACTGGAGGTATGAGTGCTTAATAAACTATGTGTATGCTGAGAACCAGGATCTTCTAAGAGAGCAACAAGTTACCTTAATCACTGAGTCAATTCTCCAGTTCATACTTTGAAATTTTTAAATATTTAATTTAACCAAAGATCCACTGGTGTTCTCCTAAATTTAGAAACTCATCACAGGAGCAGCGTATGTCTTAAGTTTCAAACAACAGTTTCAGTGGTTCAGAAGATCTTGTGAGACAGAATAAAATTCTGGTGTGAAAGAACAATTTCTGCTCTCCACCAGCCGAGCAAGATGCCCAAAGGAAAGAAGGCAAAGGGGAAGAAGTTGGCCCCGGCCCCCGCCGTCGTTAAGAAACAGGAGGCCAAGAAGGTGGTCAATCCTTTGTTTGAGAAGAGGCCCAAGAACTTCGGCATTGGGCAGGACATCCAGCCCAAAAGAGATCTAACACGCTTCGTCAAATGGCCTCGCTACATCAGGCTGCAGCGGCAAAGAGCCATCCTCTATAAGCGTCTCAAAGTACCTCCTGCCATTAACCAGTTCACCCAGGCCCTGGACAGGCAAACAGCAACTCAGCTGCTTAAGCTTGCCAACAAGTACAGGCCAGAGACAAAGCAAGATAAGAAGCAAAGGCTACTGGCCCGTGCTGAGAAGAAAGCTGCTGGCAAAGGGGACGTCCTAACTAAGAGACCACCCGTCCACCGAGCAGGAGTCAATACAGTTACCACCTTGGTGGAAAATAAGAAGGCTCAACTGGTGGTGATTGCCCATGATGTAGACCCCATTGAGCTGGTGGTTTTCCTGCCTGCCCTGTGTCGAAAGTTGGGGGTGCCCTACTGCATTATCAAGGGAAAGGCTAGGCTGGGGCGCCTGGTCCGCAGGAAGACGTGCACCACTGTTGCCTTCCCACAGGTTAACTCGGAAGACAAGGGTGCTCTGGCTAAGCTGGTGGAAGCTATTAGGACCAATTATAATGACAGATACGACGAGATCCGTCGCCACTGGGGAGGCAACATCCTGGGTCCTAAGTCTGTGGCTCGAATTGCCAAGCTGGAAAAGGCAAAGGCTAAAGAACTGGCCACTAAATTGGGGTAAATGTACACTAAGTTTTCTGTACATAAATATGATTACAAAGTTATCTTCAAAAAAAAAAAAAGAAGAACAATTTCTCCCTTTGTGGCTGTTTATGAAGACACATTCTCCTGAAATACTCTTAGGTTAATGAATTAACTCCAAGAGGGAAATATCTCTGATGGTGACTAGTCATTAATTGTTAAAACGTTGCTTAGTGGATGAATATATTGATGATTTTACATCTAAATTGAATATATTTATGTGGAAACTAATTAGAAGATATAGGTCATTGGGTTCATTAATGTGTAGGATATATCTTGTCCCTAAGTCCTCCTCTCATAGAAAAAGGGAGACACTTTGTTCCAGCACAACTTCCCATTTTTGATGCTCTCTCTTGTCACAAGCTCACAGCTCTGCGATAAGCCACTACACAATGAGATGTCTACAATTATGAGCTAAATGAATAATTTTTTAATTTGCTTATTACCCTTAGGTATTTTGTGGTGGTGAGAACAAGATGACTCATACTTATTTTTAAAACAAAATAAATTAATCTAGATATATGAAGTGACCTTTTAAAATTCACTAAATTTAGAAGAAGAGCTAAAATAAAAAAGAATACACCTATGCACATTTCATAATTACAAAGTTTAAACATTGTATTAAAAGCATATTTAATTGCTTTACATTCTCTGCAATTGTAAATTAAGAATTGTCTCTCCAAAGTACTAAATTTTTGACATAAACTCACTAAACATAGTATAAAGTAAGTTGTAGCTGGTTCAGAAACTTACTGATTTCTTAAATTAATCATAAATTATTCAATTTTCCTACAAAATTTGTCCCATTTTTACTTGTGTCACAGTTTAATAGTTTTGCATATTTGAGGAAAACTTGTTTTCCTAATGGGCTAGTATTTATGCTTAAACTTACTACATCTGGGATCTAATACATTAGAAATTCCTTGTTTGCTTCTCCCAAAAAGAGGTCAGTTACAATGCACTGGGGACTGTAAATTATATTTCTACTTTCAGTTCCAGAAGTACATTTCTGAACTTTCTGAAGCCCAGTTTTCTTTCTGTAAATAAGTTAACATTTCTGAACACCTTGCTTCAGTGACTCCAACCTAAGAGCCTGTACTATCATTGATTCTTGATAGTCATATTTTTTTGTCATGGAAAATAATAGAAAGTTAGGATCAGTGTCCTAATATGCAGATTTCCATTCATTCTCATGACCATCAGGCCATCCTTCCTGATCCTTCCTACACCCAACCCAGAACACCTCCCTCTCCCTTACTGATCCACTTTCCTACCTAGTTCCTGCTATTCATCTGCCTTAGAGGACCATTCTATTCTCCCTTGCAAGTGAGACTCAAGCATCCTTGCTTGTGGCCTAGGGATGCTTTAGTCTCACTTGGAAGGTGAAATGCAATGGTCTTGAAAAGCAGATGGAGGGATAGGTGTGTTATGTGTTGGGTATAGGAAGAGGCAGGATAGATGGCTAGATGACTATGACAATAAATGACTGTGACCATAAATACAACTGACTGTGGAGAGAGGTAGGACACAGCTCTATGGAGAAATGGAAACCTAGAAAAGGGGAGGCACCCAAGAATCAATGGGGGTGTCTTTCAGCATTAGACATATTGAGACTGGGGAGGCTGGGGTGGAAGGATAACCAGAGGGCCCCAGCACCTTCTTAGAGGAGAATGGGAGATATATGAGGGGAGGATTGTCAGAGGGAGTGACTAGGAGGAGGCAGTGAGCAGAGTGTTAATATAATAAGAGTATACCTTCCCTTTTTGCTTAGCTTTCAAAGTAGCTTCAATTAGTTTTTGATATTTAATAAAGGGTTTATTTTACTATAATGGCCTTACATTTTTACCTATATTTCTATGAAATATTGTAGAAGGTATCTCAGCTAATAGTAGATTGTTCAAATAACTTTACCCTAGTAATCATTGACTCATAGCAGAGTGACAATTTTGAAAAAAAGTCAATACCTTTGCTCTTCTATTTTTTTTTTTTGTATTTCATTGTATATATTTGTAAAGTTCTTTTTTTTTTATTTCTTTATTTATATGCGAATTCCTCCATTCCCAGTTTCCCCTCCAAAAAAACAAAAAAACAAACAAAAACAAACCCCTGTTGCCTCCCCC
>NW_022196900.1:39795447-39818972 GCF_008632895.1 Mastomys coucha | reverse complement strand
ACAGCCATCCATCGAACTGAGTGCAGGGTCCCCAGTGAAGGAATTAGAGAAAAGACCAATGGAGCTCTTCTATTTTTAAGATTATATTATAATTAAATACTTTCCTCCTTCCCATTTTTCCTCAAAACTCTGAAAATTCCTTCCTTTTTCTTTTTTAAATTCATGACCTGTTTTTCATTAATTGTTGTTGCATACACATTTATGTTTTGCATTTATGTTTTCAGAATTGACCATACATCCAAACATGTGGCATGTCTATTCTTTCCATTAACCAAATTAAGTTTAAATAACACAATGAAAACTCAAGGCTGGATTTTAAGGTTTCTTCTACAACATATACATTGTTCATATTCATACTTTATGTTGTTGTTGTTGTTATTATTGTTGTTGTTGGTGGTGGTGGTGGTGTTATTTTTTAAAACAGAGTATTAGCTTAAATCAGGGAATTTCATACCATTTCTTTCTAGCACAACTGAAGAGGGATATGCTATCATGCTTACTGTACAAGGAATTGTCTCAAGTCATGAATTTTATAAAGAACTCCCTCAGAGAGATGAGAACAGATTTATAACCAGCTGGCGCCAGGCTATATTTGGCATATGGAGCCTAGATTTAGTTATCATCTTCAAAGTACAAGAAAACCATTCTAACAGCATCATTGTGCATGTAACATAAATGACTGGGGATTACTTTAAGCAATATCCCAGGTGACCAGAACCAGGTCAGATGCCATGACAATGTGTTGCAGTTTCTTAATTTCATGTGCTTAAGTTCGTTTTCTCAGATAGTAAAAAGTGTCAGAGATACAGAGGAAGCCATTGTTCAGTTTTATAGGTATGTGAACACCAGGTGGTTTTCTGTATTTTGTGTGCTAGTATAGACACATGCATTTGTTAAAAGAAAATATGCATAAGATGAACATAAGATGTTAAATATGATCACCAGACTGGTGAGGTTGAATGAGGTGACTGTTTTCACAGAAATAGAAACCCTCACACTCCCTGTTCCTTGCTCATGAAGGGACAGTCATACTCATGCTCATTTTAAAGAAATCATTTATCTGTGTCAGTTCCCTTTATGATTTATATCTTTTGCTACAAGAAAACAATTTTCTTCTTGGATGGAATGTCACATGTTTTATGTTAATTTCCCAACACTGCCTACCTCTGTAATTCATAAAAGGTCCTATGTTGTACTCTTCAGAATTGAAACTTACATCTACAACGGAATCCGGGGTTATGATCCACTCTTGCCAACAACAGTTGCATATTTCCCTTATTTTCCTTTAAGCAGGAAAGACATCAGCCAGTTACTGATTGATCAGATTATTTGATTTCTTGCTTAGTGATTGAGTTCATATATTTTTACATAATATATATAATATATTACATATTGACAAAATGGAATATTAATATACATTAAATAACATGAAATTAGGAAAGAGAGCAAAATGTGAAGAGTTGGAAAAATTATTCTTTTTTTGAGAGAATTCATATGCTTTATTTAAATAATAATCAGTTTATATAATTTTATTCACATGTTTAGTAGTCAATAATAAATAGATGATAATTTATCTCTAAATGCAAATATGACAGCAACACAGTAATATGTTGTATTTCCTCCAAGTAACAAACAGAAACACTGGAGATACTTCTAAGTTTCAATGCCACTAAAGGACAATAAAAAGCAAAATATAAGTTCTGGTTTCACTACATCTGCTTATTAGTGTCAAATCAGAAGAAAATTCAAATTTTTTCTGTCTATTTAGCAAATTCATTATAACTTTTCTAACTGCATTAATATGGATATAGAAATATTAAGTAAACTTTTATTACTTTATAACCAGCAAATGACTTAAATAATTTTTTTAAACTTTTATTGCATTATGATGAGAAAAGTTACATGATTTCAATTTATCTGGATTTGTTAACATTTAAAAAGATATTTTAATTAAATAGAATTGAATCACATTCTTGTTTCCATATTGTACCACCACTCCTCCCAGAGACCCCCCTTCAATACCTACAATATCTTTTTTGTCATATTCCTTAAAATTTATAAAATATTGTAACTATAAAAATAAGTATTGTAGAAGTTGTTTGATATAAAACAACAATCAATTTAACAGTCTTATGTAGATGCTCATCTACAGCAATAGTGAAAATACATTTTTCTCAATATAAATTTTAAATAACTCCAAACATATTAACTGTATACTTGAAAATAATATATCACTACTAGTATTTTCTTAAATGAACATGAATATATAAAGTCTTTTTGTTTGTTTTGTTTTAGTACAGTTTAAAATCTTGGCTCTTACTGGGGTACAAGCCCACAATAAGAACACTTTAGACATTGGGTGTCATTGTAATAAGGCTGTATTTCAATGACCCTCACATCACCAAAGGATTTTACCTCCATCATAGCTAAGCTGAGAGTTGATAGTTCTGCTGCACTAAGAAATGAATTGTAGGCATGATTTTTGGATACAGACTTCCTGCTATGGTCAAAGCTATTTGACTTGAGTGAGTGACTTCATTCTCAGCCCACAGAGAACAGGTTACATTCATTTAAGAAATGGTGTAGGTATTAAGATGGTCTATCCATAAAGTCATTCGCCAACTGTTTCAATGAACAATGGTTTTGCTTGGAGGGTGGCACAGACATTAGGTGAGGGTAAGAATTTGGTTCATTAGCTGTGATAATTTGGAAAAGCATTCATCTCAGAGAAAGAGTAACTTATATAGTCCTCTTCTTCAAACTTGATACAAGAGTTACAAATGTCAAGCAAAGCATTCAGTCTCCTTTTGTTGTTCTCTTACAAGCCACCTCCTTAGTTAATAATCTATGTTTCTTTTGGATATATAAATATTTTTGAAATATATAATCTGTTCTGAAAACCATAGTATAGTGTAAAAACATGAAATAAACAATACTACTAATAGAGAGGCTAAGATAGGAGAAGCAAGATTTCAAGACCCTTATGTTGTACACAGCTAGACACTGTCGCAAACATACAAGCTGACAGTGTATATAGATTGTACAATGTTGGACCTATTTCACCTTTTTCTCCAATTACCAAATTAGAGAGAGCATTGGATGACAATCAACAAATTTCCAATACCTCATATTATGGGATTTCAATCGGTTAGGATATGTTGGTAATAGTAATTTTTCAAATTAATATATTAAGAAAAAGTAATTGTCACTTCCTGTTGCTTTTGTTGTAAAAGGTGGAATTAGGTTTGTGTGGATTTGTTGAAAGATTACCTTCTTGCTTCTTGTAGGGTATAGTTTTGCTCCTTATGTTGATGTTTTCCACATATTATCCTTTGTAGGGCTTGATTTGTGGAAAGACATTGTGTAAATTTTGTTTTGTTGGAATATCTTGTTTTCTCCATCTATGGTAATTGAGTTTTGCTGGGTATAGTAGCCTGGGGTGGCATTTGTATTCTTTTAGGGTCTGTATGACTTCTGCCCAGGATCTTCTAGCTTTCATAGTCTCTGGTAAGAAATCTACCGTAATTTTGATAGGCCTGCCTTTACATGTTACTTGCCTTTTTTTCCCTTACTGCTTTTAAAATTCTTTCTTTGTTTAGAACATTTGGTGTTTTGATTATGTGACGGGAGGAATTTCTTTTCCGGTCCAGTCTATTTGAAGTTCTGTAGGCTTCTTGTATGTTCATGGGCATCTCTTTCTTTAGGTTAAGGAAGTTTTCTTCTATAATTTTGTTGAAGATATTTACTGGCCCATTACATTGAGAGTCTTCACTCTATTCTATACCTATTATCCTTAGGTTTGGTCTTCTCAGTGCATCCTGGATTTCCTGGATGTTTTGGGTTAGGAGCTTTTTGCTTTTTGCATTTTCTTTGACTGTTGTCAATGTTTTCTAAGGTGTCTTCTGCCCCTGAGATTCTCTCTTCTATTTCTTGCATTCTGTTGGTGATGCTTGCATGTATGGCTTCTGATTTCTTTCCTAGGTTTTGCATTTCCAGGGTTATCTCTTTTTCTGATTTCTTTATTGTTTCTATTTCCATTTTTAGATTCTGGATGGTTTTACTCATTTCCTTCACCTGTTTGATTGTGTTTTCCTGTAGTTCTTTAAGGGATTTTTGTGTTTCATCTTTAAGAGCTTCTAGCTCTTTACCTGTGTTCTCCTGTATTTCTTTGAGGGTGCAATTTATGTCTTTCTTAAAGTCCTGTATTATCATCATGATAAGTGATTTTAGATCTGTATCTTGCTTTTCCAGTGTGATGGTGTGTCCAGGCCTTGCTATGGTGGGAGAATTGGGTTCTGATGATGGCAAGTGACCTTGGTTTGTGTTGTTTATTTTCTTAAGTTTGCACCCCGCCATCTGGTTAACTCTAGTGCTACCTGCCCTTGCTAAATCTGACTGGATCCCGTCCTTCCTGTTATCCTGGTTGTGTCAGAATTCCTCAGAGTCAAGCTGTCTCTGTGATCCTGTGATTCTGGGATCCTGTGATCCTGGGCTTGTTAGATCACCTGGTAGTGGGTCTTTCTCTGTGTGTTGTGGGACTGGCTGCAGAGCTTGCTCCCAAGCTCTGCTTTGTTTCCCAGCCCAGAGAGATGGAAGGAACCCGAGTCACTGGGCGGGTGGAGTTCCTGTGTGCCTGGTCCCGCTGGTGCAATTACTCCCAGTGTTGGGACAGATGTTGGTTCCTGCTCACCTCTGATCCTGGGTGTGTCAGAGCACCTGGGAGTGGAGCTTCCTTTGGGTGTTGTGGGACTGGCTGCAGAGCTTGCACACCCAAGTTCTGCTCTGGACCCCAGCTCAGACAGAATGGCGAAAAAATTATTCTTAATGGACAAAGAAAGTTACACATAAATATATTCTTTGTTAGATTATAGCTAGCAAATATTTAGTTCTCTGTTCTGCAGAATATATTTTTATGTCATTTTAAAATAATCTTTGCAAAAAAAATAAAATAATCTTTGCAGAAGTTTTTAATTCTTGAGTTTTTATCTGTCAAAGAGTAAAATTTATTTTTCCTGAGTGACTAGAATTTCATTTAAAAACGTCTTGATTTTGTCTTGATTTCTATTTTTTGCTATAATAGTTTACTATGTTTTTCCTATGGAGCATTCTTCAATTCCAATCAAAAAGTTAAAAATTGTTTGGTTACTGCCAGGACACTTGTGTCACTCAGTATTAGCAGTCGTGATATTCTATGTTCATCATTTTTGTAGCTTAATGTGTTCACAGTCATGTAAGACTGCAACTTATATTTCTGCTCTAGAAGACTGAGGAGCATCTTCGATCTTTTTGCAAGCTAGACAACATACACAAAGGATCCATGCAACTATCAACATGATTTCTTCCTATTCTCTGTTTCATGGATTTGATGTCATGGCCAATTAGGTTTACCTATTAAGACCTGGATTGTGGGGGCGCATGCACTCTCCCGTGCCCACGCGCACCTTTTCCGATCTTGGAAAGTCCAAGAGCTGCGGAGGCTGAGGAGGAGTGGCTGGAGCAACAGGAGTATCCATATTTCCATTTCTGTGTCCAGTAGTTTTGATTCATCATGGATAATCTGTCACCAGAAGAAATTCAGCTTCGGGCTCACCAAGTTACTGATGAGTCTCTGGAAAGCATGAGGAGAATCCTGGGTTTAGCCATTGAGTCTCAGGATGCAGGAATCAAGACCATCACTATGCTGGATGAGCAAGGGGAACAACTGAATCGCATTGAAGAAGGCAAGGACCAAATAAATAAAGATATGAGAGAGGCAGAGAAGACTTTAACAGAACTCAACAAGTGTTGTGGCCTCTGTGTCTGCCCTTGTATTAGGACAAAGCACTTTGAGTCTGGAAAGAACTGTAAGGCAACATGGGGAGATGGTGGCGACAACTCGCCTAGCAATATAGTGTCTAAGCAACCAAGCCGGATAACAAATGGTCAGCCTCAGCAAACTGCAGGAGCAGCCAGCGGTGGATACATCAAACGTATAACTAATGATGCCAGAGAAGAAGAGAACCTGAATCAAGTGGGCAGCATCCTAGGCAACCTAGAGAACATGGCTTAGGATATGGGCAATGAAATTGATGCTCAAAACCAGCCAATACAGAAGATCACAGAAAAGGCCGACACCAACAAGAATCGTATTGATATTGCCAATACAAGAGCAAAGAAACTCATTGATAGCTAAAGCCCTTCTTTACCTGTTAACTCAGTCCTCTAGCTCCTGCTGAGTCATTTCTTATTCAGAGTTAGAAAGGCTGTGAGAGAAGGACCAGAGGAGGAATGCCTCCCTGCTTTGTTACTTTCTGTCTCATTGGGGTAGATTCTTGCTCAGGCTTCCTCACAGTCTTTCTCAGTTCACTCTCCTAGGCTTCTCTCCGTACATCACGCAGTCTCTTCATCTCTTCCTTTAGCTTCTTTTTGTGTTCAAGATTTGGAAGCACTGCCAAAGACCCATGAAGGAGGCAACTACTTAAGTAGCTTTTGTCATTATTGGTGGGCTGGTTTGATTTTGGTTTCTTTGGTTATGGTTTTATGGTAAAAAGTAAGAGAAAGGAACAAGAAATGAAGTTGACTCATTAAAGAAACTACAGGTCATAAAAATAAGCAGGTTAGTCCTTAGGGTAGGAGCTTTCACACATGTGTTTTGTTCCATTTCACTGCTTTTCAGCTTCTGCTCCAATGGAGAATACAGAGCTTCACTTCTGAACCCAGAGTGATTTGTGTGTATATACATAGGTTCTTGGATTCTGTTTCATATTGCACATGTAGAAACACTATATAAATAAGTGCCTTTTATTCTCATACAATGAGTCATAGCATGGTCTCATTGTAAGTCTGTTAACTTCATGAAGTTGTCAGTAGCCTTTAAAAGATGTTCATGTATATGAAATATGAGATTTTCTCACTAAAGCAGGGCTCGAAATTTTTGGGGAAATTTTATAGTGTATCATGTGAATTCAGATTTACCTCAATACTAAGAATTATGTTTAGCTATGAAAAAAGCTTGTTTTGATCTCAGGTAGAAAAACAGATTGAATTTTATGTAATTTTAGACATTTAAAAAGTTATAATTTGTTACTAAAAGTTGTTTGGGAAATTATGCTTTTGGATTAAATATTGATGACCACACTACCATTCTCTCTCCCTTATACACAGAATCAAGCTTATGTAGATCCTGAAGTGTTAGGAAAGCTGAACTGGTATTTGTCACATTTGTGTAAAAATTAGCATTTGTACACTTTAGAGCTACTAAAGTAGATTGATTTCAGCAATAACCATTGCTTGATTCTTACAATTAAATTTTGTAATTAATGGTATTGTTCTTTCATATAGGTGATGTTTCTATGACTTATTTGTGGGGGCAATCATTTTATCAGCTTTTGTTGACATTAAATAAAGCAAATGTCCATACATCAAAAAAAAAAAAAGAGACCTGGACTGTAATCAAAACATTGGCAATAAACCATAGTATTTCAGAGGTCCTCAATAGTCAATAATTAAAGAATGAATAGTATTAATATCATAAAAATGAACATTCTATTAAAAGGGTCTCCATATTCAATGCAATCCTCATCAAAATACAAATGTAATTCTTACATAACTTAAAAAAGTAATATTAAATATTATGTACTAACAAAAATCACAAAGTAGCCAAATTCACTTTTAACTATATGAAATAAAAACTTCTGAGGCTATTATCACCTCAGATTTTAAAATTAGACTTAAGTATAGAAAAATCAGTATGGTACTTGTATAAAATAAATACTGGTCAATGGAATATAAGTACCATGCTGATTTTTCTATGCTTCTGCCCTATTTTTCTTCTAAATTATTTAAAAATTGTTAGTACAATTTTCAATTCCTCTTTCTTTACATTTTAAGCTTACTATTAATAAACTTCTGTCTTTGTCTCTGGATTCACTGACATTTGTTAAGTCCCCACCATCCTGTTCTTTTTGAAAAAGCCCTGTATGACATCATGATGCAGCACACTTTAACATTCATATTTTCTTGCCTGATATAAGAATAAGAATAACATGTGCTTTAAGATCAAGGGAAAATATGTATATTTAAGCTGTGTCTGACAGTTCCAAAAATTAACTTGTCAACCAGAGTGTTTGCGTTGCAGTAACAGAGGCTAAATAAATCCCCAAATAATACCTTTTGACAGATAAGGAACTAGGGAAGGAAATAGACCCTCCTAATATAGACTCAGTTACTTTGCAAACACAACATAAGTAAAAGTTTAAAGGGAACATAAACATTGCTTTCAGTTGTAGCGTGTTGAATCATTTAACAAGGCTGTAGATCTATCATTTATATATAACTATTGAGATAATTACCCAATATCAAATGAATACGATGAAGGTAGCATTTTTGAACGTTGACTTAAAGGTGAAAAATGAATGAAATTCACTATTATCAACAATACAATCATATATATAACTTTTATTCTTAAAATTTTATAAAGGTACATCTCTTAAGAAATATGATCAGAGAGAAAAATATAAATCAACATGATGTTATGTATATATTTACACACAATATAAGACTGCTACTTGAGATAAAAATTAACATATCAGCTAATGAACATAAAATGAACTAATATTACATGCATGCACAAACACACACCACTGCCACAGACTGGGTTGCTTCTGGGACCCCTTGTTCCGCAGGGTGATAAAAGTTCTGGCCTGGTGGGCAAAGAATTCAAAGAGTGACAAACAGAAATGACACAAGGGACTGTGGTATCTGAATGTAATCTGTACACAGTAAAATTCAAGCTTATATAGTATACAGAGGAAGTCACATAGGCAGGAGATGGCTACATCAAAGTCAGTGAGAACTAGCAACCAGGTGCAAGGCAGAGGAACAGTGGTGTCCTTCTTCTTGGGCTATTTTGGTAGCCCTAAGATAAATTCTCTGGGTCTGTCTGAAGCCAGTAGCTGAAGGTCATATACTAGCATTCCTTGGCTGTAACATAGATAATTAGTGACAGAAGCCTTACAACTTCTCTCTGGTAGTAAAACAATTCTGCCTTGTGAGGGACTGCTCTGACAATTAGTACCTAACTGCTATCTCTAACTCTTGAGACACCCTGTCTGGTAAGACAGCTTCTTAGTAAAACTTCCAAGCTAAATACTGCTAGGAAATCAATTAGGATTATTGAAAAACTGTGGAGGCCAGGAAATAATGTTTAATCTCAGTATTAGCTAATAATGAAATATTCCTTAGGGCACCTTTATGTCTAAATAAAGAAAGCACACAGATCTTTCCACAGACTTTAGCAGAGACCAATCTGGAACACACCTGAGCTAGGAGATGTCAGTGACTGACTACCTCAGGAGACTGACTCCTTTTGAAGTGTACGCCTCAGGTCCGTTATCAGGTTTTTAGGCATGTCATACAGACACAACCGAAGTAGGAGAGTTCTGCGTGACATAACACATTTATAAAAGGATACCTATTACACTTGTAGTTTGATAAATGTATGGGTTTAATATGCTTCTGATTTGCTGATGATCTTCTTGATTATGTGTCTTATGAATGTGTCCTCCTATGCCTCATGTGTTGAACTCATTGTGAGATGTTATATGGAAAGGGTTAAAAAGGATTGTAGTATTTAGAGATATTTCTATACTAGAGGATACAAACAAGATTAAAAAAATCAAGGTAGAACATTCCTTTTTTAATTTTTGGAGGGTTTATAAGAAGTTAGAATGCTGAAGAGTCATATATGTGCATTCTTCAAGTCTCATGCCGTGTGTCCTCACCACCCCAGTAGTCTGGCACTAAAGAGGCCCTCAGCAGATGGTTCTCATCATATTCAGGTTATTGGATTTATGTACCAAATGGTAAATTTATATACCATAAATTTATTTATGGTTATTCAATCAGTAAGTTTTTGTCATTAGAAAAAGAAAAAAAAAGTGAAGGCAATGATTATTTTTTTCAACTTCATTTACTATTAATGTAAAAGACACATAGTCATTCCAGAGCCCTTTGGGTTTCCTGCTCTTTTCTCCTATTTTGAAAACACATGTCTTGGCTTCTCTAAGTTGCTTTCATTTATGTAAAGTGATAAAACAAAAAGAAAACTAGGGCTAAAATGTGTCTGTAGAGGACTTGGATTGTCTATTGGATTCAATTGAGTACCACAAAAGAGAATTTTCCTTAATATAATGATGTATTCAACCGAACTGTTTTGTTTCTTTAATGAACAAATGAAATTGTGTCAGTTAAATGAGTGAAATTGTGCTTCCCCCAAATCCCAACCTTATAAATCTCTACCATGCATTACCCCTTCCCTTTCTCTTCAGAGAAAAGGAAAAATCCTCTTTTGATACCACACCATCTTGGGGCATCAAGTTGTGATAGGACCATGTACATCTTCTCCTGCTGTGGCCCATCCTGACAGTACAACAAGGGGGAAAGGACCCAAAGGTAGGTGGCAGAGTTAGAGACAGAACCTGCTCCATTTGTAAGGCCATCAACATGAATACCAACCTACTCATCTGCTTATCTCTGAGTATAAGGGCAAATATTTAGAATGTCATTAAAGATTATGCAGATTTAGTAAAGTAATGGTTGTAGGTTCTTCTCTGGGATCTATGACTTATGAACCTGAGTAAGCTGCCTATATTTCCAGTACCAAGAATGCTTTCTTACTTGTTTAGTGGGACCTTGAGTCCCTTAGAGAGCTGTTTTTTACTCTCAAGACAGAAGTACCAATACTGTACCTTAGAGTTTTGAGGTTGGGCTGGTCATTGTAGTGATTTATAGGCATCTTAGATAGATGGGAATATTGGATGCTTCCATTGTTTGAAACGTTGTGTGATGCTTTCTGGGACCATAAAAGAAAGTCCACATGGAGGAGGCTTTAAGGTTAGTACTAGGTAAGAAACCCCTGAACCCTTGTTTGAGCCACAAGATATCATCAGAAATAGGGAATTCCCTTCCAATTTAGAGGGTGGAGGAAATAAAGGCAATAGTAATAGCCTGTAATATTTTAGGCGGCTCTAGGACAACTCTGAACCGCAAAGCAGAGAGCCTCTCATGTCTTATTTTGTAATTTCTGTTAGATGGCCTTTGGATATTGGAGAGAATATTATCAACCCAGATCATAAAACTTTATTAAAAATATGTTGATGTATATTTATTCACAGAATTACATATATTGCATGTTTTAGGGGATATGGTTAATTATGATTCCTTGTAACTTTTTAGATTTCCTCACTATTATGTTATATCCTTTCCTTCTATATCTCCTTCAGCATATCTACATTTTCCAATTTTCCCAATCAGCTCACCTGTAACCCCTCTCACAACTCCATAATCTCAAGAGTCTCTTTTTAGTTTCCTACTTTTTTGGTACTCTCTCACATGTGAAAATTTAGTTCTGAGTAACACAATATTGCTACTTTCTTGCATCCACTTACCTGAAATGTTCACCTTTCATTTTCCTTTACAGATGAACACCATGGTGTATGTGTACTACATATTCATTACACATTCATTGGTAGAAAGACATTTATATAATTTCCATTTCCTAACTGTTGTGAATAAAACCAAAATAAACATGGATGAGTATCTATAGAATTGTCTAGCCATCAGGCCATTTGCCAAAGTGTGATATAGCTATATCATGTAGTTGATTTATTTTAGATACTTTTAAAAGAAAATTCCAAAACATATTTCCACAGAAGCTGCACTAGCTTGCCTCCCACCAACAGTGAATGAGGGCTCTATATCTTTCACAATCTTGTCAGAAGTTTCTTCTGTTTGCTTTTGTCAATCTTTGCCACTCTGGCTAGCATAAGATGAAATTTCAAAGCTGTTTTGTTTGCCATTTCCAAAAATGATAAGGAAGATGAACCTTTCTCTTTTGTTCAATATTTTATTGCCATTTTCCCCACTTTTGAGGATATTCTGTTCAAGTCTCAGATTCTTTCCCAGCTCACTTTGAGTCCTTTATAGATTCTGTGTTTTAATCATCTATTGACTTTATCTTGCAAAAATTCTCTCCCATCTTGAGAGCTTTCTTGAATTGATAATTTCTGTACAAGTGAAGAATCATTTTACATTTATGAAGTCCAACTTTTCAATTGGTGGCATAATCCTTTGGTAAATGGAGTAGCATGCAGAAACACATTTTCTACACATATATGGTGAAGAATACAGCCTAATACCCCTAGCAATTTTACATTTCATGTTTAGATCTTTGATTCAGCTCCATTTATCTATGTCTGTTTGTGCTAATACCATGTTATTTGTTTCTTAAATCTGGATTAGTAATCCCTCTAGAATCGCTCATTTTGTTGAGGGTTTATCTGGCTCTCTGGGGTCTTTAGTGGTTCTATATAAACTTAAGAAAAACATTTTTTTTTATTTCTGTGCATAATGTGCTAGAACTTGACTGGAATTTCATTTAATCTCTAAATAATATTTGTAAAATGGCCTTTTTCACAATTATAATTGAATCAATCCATGAACATGGGATGTCTTTCCATTTTTTATCTATCTTTTTCACTTTATTCAGATATTTAAAGTTAATCATAGAATCCTTCATTTCCTTGGTTAGATTCATTTGATATGCTGTATTTTTATTATCTTTGAGGCTATTGTGAAATAGGGAATGTATTCATGGTTGCATTTTCTCTATGTTACTTGTTGACATATAGAAAAACAATTGATTTTTAGAGGTTTATTCTGTATTCTGCCATAGTTCTGTGACAAAAACTTCATATTTGGATTTTTTCAATAGATTTTTGAGGGGGTCTCTAATATATAACATCTTATTATCTATAAATAGGGAAACTTTGATTTCCTCCTTAATTGTATTCCTCAGTTTTCTTCTCCTGCCTGCCTAATAGTTCCAGGACAGTACTAAAGAGGAGTTGAGATAATCAACAGCCAATGTCATGCCTAATGTGAATGGGATTACTTCAAGTTGTTCTGTGTTTACTATGAATTTAGCTATAGATTTCTCAAATATAACTTTTATTACTTTGTGGTATATTTCTTCTAGTGCAGTATTCCCTAGATCCTTTATCATAAATATGTGTTGAATTTTTGTCAAAGTACTTTTTATATTTGTTGAGAGGATAATGTGACTTTCATATTTAAGTCCAATTATGTAATTTATTATATTTACTGCCTTGAACATGTTGAAAAATATCTAATTATTAAGGATAATATATATTTTCACGCAGAGAAAAATGTGAGTATAGATTAAGTATAGATAGAGGTAGAGATAGATATAAATTAGAGATAGAGTTAGAGGTAGAGATGGAGATGATAGAGGTAGAGATAGAGATAGAGATAGAGATATATAGATATGTTCTTTTATGTATAATTTGTTTTACTTTTATTTTGCTGGTTCAGCTAAATGTAGACGTTTGTCAACTTCTTTTAAATTCTTCACATTAATAAAACCAATTTCACAGCATTTCTTTTAATATTTCAAATTTCTTGGTTGTCTGTTGCTACATTTCCCTGACTGCTCCTGATTCTGATCTTTTTTACATTATGATTTTCATTTGTTACTTAACTAAGAGTACTACAATATTGCCTGTCTTCTCAAACAAACAGCTTTTACATGATTTGATTCCTTGTGTTGTTTTATCTGTTTCTATCTCTTTAATTTTTTTCTAATATTTACTAACTTTTGTTATGTTTTTGTTTTCCATGAAATTAGATTGAGGTTGTCCTTGTTCTTCTAAACTTCAGAGTTACATCATTAAGTCATTTATTATTTTCTTATTAATTTTTAATGTAGTAATTTTAAGGTATGTATTTCCCTCATAGGGTTCCTTTCATTGCATCTCAAAGGTTTGTGGATATATGTGTGTGTATGTGTGTGTTTGTGTGTGTGTGTTTATATAAGAAAGAGAGAGAGAAGCCGGGCAGTGGTGATGAACACCTTTAGTCCCAGCCCTTGGGAGGCAGAGACAGGTGGACTTCCGAGTTAGAGGCCAGCCTAGTTTACAGAGTGATTTCCAGCACAGCCAGGGCTACACAGAGAAACCCTGTCTCAAAAAACAAACAAACAAAAAACAGAGAGAGAGAGAGAGAGAGAGAGAGAGAGAGAGAGAGAGAGAGAGAGAGAAAGGAATTTTATTTTTCTTTAACTCCTAGAATATTCCTGGTTTATTCCTTGATACATTTTATCACATAATATTCCCATCCCATACCTCCTACCCTGTCTCCAAGAGGATGTCCCCACCCCCTACTGCTACCTCACCAGACCTCCCTACTCCCTAGGACATCAAGACTCTAGAGGGTTAGGTGCATCTTTTCTCAATGAGGCCAGATCAAGCAATCCTCTGTTGTATGTTTTGGGGGCAACATATGAGCTGGTGTATGCTTCCCTTTTGGTGGGTAAGTATATGAAAGATCTCAGGGGTCCAGGTCTGTCCAGACCGCTGATCTTCCAGTAGGGTTGCCCTTCTTCTCAGCTTCTTCTAGCTTTTCCAAAATTCAATCACTGGGGTCCCCAGCTTCTTTCAATTGGTTGGGTGAGCATCTGATTCTGACTATTTCAGATACTTTTTGGGTCTTTCAGTGGGCAGCTATCCTAGGCTCCTGTCTGCAAGCACACAACACCATCAGGAGCATTGTTAGGCCCTGACACTTCCATTTGAGCTAAATCCCAATTTGGGCTTGTCAATGGATCTCCTTTCTCTCATGTTCTTCTTCATTCTTTCCCTGTAGTTCCTTCAGGCTGGAACAATTCTGGATCAGAACTTTTGATTGACGGATGGCAACACCATCCTTCCACTTGATGCCCTGTCCCTTCACTGGAGGTGGACTCTACAAGTTGCCCCACCCCACTGTAGGGTACTTTATCCAAGGTCCCTCCCTTTGAGTGTTGAGAGTCTCTTACCTCTCAGGTCTTCAGCACATTCTAGAGGGTCCTCCCACCTTCTACCTACTGAGGTTGCCTGTTGTCATTCTTCCTGCTGGCCCTTAAGACTTCAGTCCTCCCCCACCAAATACCAGATCATGTCCTCCCCTTCCACTCACTGATTGTTTTTTTCTCCCTCCCAAGTGGGATTGAGCCATCCTTGCTTGGGTGCTTTGGTACCTTCTTGAGATTTGTAGATTGTGTCCTGGGTATTACTAGAATACTTTTGCCCAAACTTTAAAGTGGTGCTTATTCTTACAGTTAAAATTTTTTTGTGAAGCAAGAATTATAAAGGAGATGTCTACTTTGTCCTAGCAAAGATTGACAGTCGACTACCCTGTATCTACATTTGTCAAATTTGAACAGCATTATCCTGGCAGTTGATACAAGAGCAGTGTTATCTAGGGGCTAGCTAGACTTTGTATCAATATACAAAGATCTATACCAATATAATAATTTTGGCTTATTTATCCTCTTTGGTCTAAAAGTAGATTCAATAATCTACACTTTTTGTATTAGTTCTATAACCCCCTGTTTTCTTTTCATCCCTTCTCCTCACTTTCCCCCCTAACACTAGATAAGAGAGAAAAAAGGATAGATGATAGAAAAAAGAGAAAAACAAATTACAATGTCCAGCTTCCTATATTTTGATTTCTTTCTGTCAAAGACTTATAACCTCTAAAATAATGACAAACATCTATCACCCACTGAATAACTAAAAACCATTTACCCTGCTTTGTGGGAATGGGGCATCATTCTATTAAAATTGCTTTTTGTTGATTTGGGGACATAGTTTTCTTTTGGGAGCCCAAGATAGTTGAGAAAATGATTAAGTCTTAAGAAAGCTAGCTATATCATTGGCTGTCCAGTCTCTATAGGTGTATAAATGCAGGCTTAAATGAAGTCCTGATTGGAACAGTCTGAAAGTAGTAGGTTTTGATGAATCACCTATTAAGGCAGTCTGAGGTTGGATCAGGTAGGATGCTGAAATAAACATGCCTCAGCATCTCAGCATCCCTGAGGGTGAATCTTTTCAGAGCTACTCTTCTACTTGTTTTTCTCTGGTGAGCACATAAACTTTCAAAGGTAATATATATATATATATACATATATATATATATATATATATGTATGTATATATATATATATACATATATATTTGCACATATATACATATACACATATATTTACATATATATACATATATATACATATATATTTCTGCATTAACATAAGTTTAGAATGTACTTTATGCACAATTCAATTAATTATGATTCTCTTCTCTCTGTTCAAGCAGATAATACATCTATCTTTCTTTATAAGATAATTTGTATTGTGTAACCAAACCGTAAATTTTCTACCTATACTGTTTGAAAGGATGGCATGATAAGTTCTAAGGATTCTGTGGCCAAAGAGAGTTATTGTTTATGCATAGATAAAGTTCTAGCTGGAGACATTTTAATATCTCAGCCAGCATCAGAGCTGTTCCCATATATGGGGCTCAATGATACAAGTTACCTGTTTTTTTGTTGTTCATGATATTTTTCTTGACTGTAGTCATGTCTCCCCCTGTCACATCTGATTTTTACCAAATTGGAAGAAATCCATAGCTTTTTCTCTTCTGTTGAAATAAAAGCAAGATCTTCCTCCCAACACCACACTATTTTCCACCCACCATTCTGAGGCTACTATATAGATAGGCTGATTAATTCCTTAATCCTTTCTAAACTCAAGCATATTTTAAGAATATCGCATTGATATTTTTAAAAACTCAATAATCATTGTTCATTCTATCTCTGAGAGATCTTATATCCTCCTTTCATTCTATGAGAACTTCCTTTAAAGTCTTGTACTATCACTTTACAATTGTATTCTAGGATTGTGAGATATAACTATAACATTTTTTCTAAACCATAAAGTCTAAAAAATTGCCATGTTCTAATGGATACATATATGGATATGGATCTAATGGATAAAGCTCATCATTTACAATCTGTAAAGGAATCTCTAAGATAGCCATCCATCTCTAATAAATGTGCAATTTCTGAATCATTCCTTTTAGAATAAAAGGCAGAAGCAGCTAGCAATTCTGAATGTGTATCACTTTTATGATGTATTAACATATGTACATATCTTCATTCTCCAAACTTTATAAAATGAAATATACAATCATTAGTATGACATCATTTTAATACAGTATCAAACATAATTTGTATTCTTTTTTTTTATTAGATGTTTTCTTTATTTACAATATCCCCTTTCCCTGGTTCCCCTCCAAAAAAAAGAAAAAGAAAAAAAATAAAAGAAAATAAAAACAAAAACAAAAACGTAAAACTAGAACAAACCCCTGTTCCCTCCATTGTCCCTCTGCTCACCACTCCACCCCTCCTGCTTACTGGCCCTGGCATTCCCCTACACTGGGGCAGAAAAAAAGGTACAATGTAGTGGGGTGGGGGGAGAGGGGGAGGGGAAGGGGGTATGGGGGGGGAGCAGCACTGGGCAGGAAAAAAAAAAAAGACAACAAACTCCACAGATAGCCTGTGGCATCTCCTGCAAAGGCATCTCAGGCAGAAGGGATTAACCCCACTGGGGCGTGGTTATTCTTGATCTTGCGCCTGTCTTTTGGGTCTTGCTCTGCAGACCCTTAGGACCACCAGTCTCCGGCGCTACTGTGAACTTGGAGCGGGTATCCAATGAGAAGTTGAACCTGTGCTGGAAGTACTATCTTGTATCTTGGTGGATTTGTGTTCCTGCCTTTTCTTTGGTTGGTCAACATTTTCTGGTTCTTCAGAGAGGCATTCCTTGCCCCGGCCTACACAGAGCAGAACCAAATCAAAGGCTATGTTTGGCGCTGAGCTGTGGGATTCCTCTTCTGGGTGATTGTTCTCACCACCTGGATCACCATCTTCCATGTTGGAGCATCTTCTGGGTATACGCCCAGGAGAGGTATAGCTGGGTCCTCTGGTAGTACTATGTCCAATTTCCGGAGGAACTGCCAAACTGATTTTCAGAGTGGTTGTACAAGCCGGCAGTCCCACCAACAATGAAGGAGTATTCCTATTTCTCCACAACCTCTCCAGCATCTGCTGTCACCTGAGTTTTTTATTCTAGCCATTCTGACTGGTGTGAGGTAGAATCTCAGGGTTGTTTTGATTTGCATTTCCCTAATGACTAAGGATGTTGAACATTTCTATAGGTGCTTCTCAGCCAAAACCATAACCTCAAAGAAACCTCACTTGAGGTTTCTTTGTTTAGCTTCTCAGCCAAAACTATAACCTCAAAGTTTCTTTGTTTAGCTCTGTACCCCATTTTAAAATAGGGTTATGTGTTTCGCTGACTCCTTGAGTTCTTTGTATATATTGGATATTAGCCCTCTATCAGATATAGGATTGATAAAGATATTTTCCCAATTTGTTTGTTGCCTTTTTGACCTATTGACAGTGTCCTTTACCTTACAGAAGCTTTGCAATTTCATGAGATCCTATTTGTCAATTCTTGATCTTAGAGCATAAGCTATTGGTGTTCTGTTCACCTGGGCCTATTTTCCCCTGTGCCTATGTGCTGGAGGCTCTTCCCCACTTACTTTTCTGTTAGTTTGAGTGTATCAGGTTTTATGTGGTGGACCTTGATACACTTGGACTTGAGCTTTGTACAAGGAGATAGGAATGGATCCATTTGCCTTCTTCTACATGGAAACTGCAAGTTGAGCCAGCACCATTTGTTGAAAATGCTATCTTTTTTCCACTGGATGGTTTCAGCTCCTTTGTTAAACAGCAAGTGGCCATAGGTTTGTGGGTTCATTTCTGGGTCTTCAATTGTATTGCATTAATCTACCTGCCTGTCACTGTAGCAATACCATGAAGTTTTTTTTATCACAATTGTTCTGTAGTACAGCTTAAGTTCTGGGATGGTGATTCCACCAGAGGTTCCTTCATTGTTAAAAATAGTTTTGGCTATCCTGGTTTTTTTTTTTTTGTTATTCCAGATGAATTTGCAAATTGCTTTTTCTAAATCTGTGAAGAACTGATTTGGAATTTTGATGGGGATTGCATTGAATCTGTAGATTGCTTTCAGCAAGATGGCCATTTTTCTTATATTAATCCTGCCAATCCATGAACATGGGAGGTCTTTCCATCTTCTGGATCTTCTTCATTTCCTTTCTTCAGAGACTTGAAGATTTTGTCAAACAGATCTTCTACTTGTTTAGTTAGAGTCACACCAAGTTATTTTACATTATTTGTGACTATTGTGAAGGGTGTTGTTTCCCTAATTTCTTTCTCAGCCTGTTTATCCTTTGTGTAGAGGAAGGCCACTGATTTACTTGAGTTAATTTTATATCCAGCTGCTTTGCTAAAGTTGTTTATCAGGTTTAGGAGCTCTCTGGTGGAATTTTGGGGGGTCACATAAGTATACTTTCATATCATCAGCAAATAGTGATAATTTGACTTCTTCCTTTCCAATTCATATCCCTTTGTTTTCCTTTTGTTGTTAACTGCTCTGGCTAGGACTTCAAGTACAATATTGAATAGATAGGGAGAGAGTGGGCAGCCTTGTTTAGTCCCTGATTTTAGTGGGATTGCTTCAAGTTTCTGTTCATTTAGTTTGATGTTGGCTACTGGTTTGTTATATATTGCTTTTACTATGTTTAAGTATGGGCCTTGAATTACTGATCTTCTAAGAATTTTATCATGAAACAATGGTGGATTTTGTCAAATGATTCCTCGGCGTCTAATGAGATGATCATATGGTTTTTTTCCTTTGTGTTTGTTTATATAGAGAATTACATTCATGGATTTCTGAATATTGAAACATCCATGCATCCCCGGGATGAAGCCTACTTGATCATGATGGATGATCATTTTGATGTGTTTTTGGATTCTGTTTGCAAGAATTTTATTGAGTATTTTTGCATCGATATGCATAAGGGAAATTGGTCTGAAGATTTCTTTCTTTGTTAGACCTTTGTGTGGTTTAGATATAAGAGTAATTGTGGCTTCATAGAACAAATTAGGTAGAGTACCTTCTCTTTCTATTTTGTGGAATAGTTTGAGGTATATTGGTATTAAGTCTTCTTTGAAGGTCAGATAAATCTCTGTACTAAACCCATCTGGTCCTGGCCTTTCTTTGGTTGGGAGGCTATTAATGACTATTTCTATTTCATTAGCAGATATGGGACTGTTTAGATCGTTGATCTGATCTTAACTTTGGTACCTGGTATCTGTCTAGAAAATTGTCCAGGTTTTCTAGTTGTGTTGAGTATAAGCTTTTGTAGTAGGCTCTCATGATTTTTGGATTTCCTCAGTGTCTGTTGTTATGTCTTCCTTTTCATTTCTGATCTTGTTAATTAGGACACATTCTCTGTGCCCTCTCAGTAGTCTGGCTAAGGTTTTATCAATTTGTTGATTTTCTTAAAGAACCAGCTCCTGGTTTGGTTGATTCTTTGTATAGTCCTTTTTGTTTCTATTTGGTTGATTTCTGCCCTGAGTTTGATTATTTCCTGCCTTCAATTCCTCTTGGGTAAATTTGCTTCTTTTTGTTCTTGAGCTTTCAGGTGTTCTGTCAAATTGCTGGTATATGCTCTCTCCAGTTTCTTTTTGGAGGCACTTAAAGCTATGAATTTTCCTCTGAGAACTGCTTTCATTGTGTCCCATAAGTTTGGGTATGTTGTGGCTTCATTTTCATTGAACTCTTGAAAGTCTTTAATTTCTTTCTTTATTTTTTTCTTTGACCAAGTTATCATTGAGTAGAGTGTTGTTTAACTTCCATGTATATATGGGCTCTCTATTTTTATGTTGTTATTGAGGATCAGCTTTAGTCCATGGTGATCTGATAGGATGCAAAGAATTATTTCAGTCTTCTTGTATCTGTTGAGGCCTGATCTATGACCAATTATATGGTCACTTTTCAAGAAGGTACCATGAGGTACTGAGAAGAAGGATCCTTTTGTTTTATGATAAAGAGTTCTATAGATATCTGTTAAATCCATCTGTTTCATAGTTTCTGTTAGTCTCACTGTGTCCTTGGTTAGTTTCTGTTTCCATGATCTGTCCATTGTAGAGAGTGGGGTATTGAAATCTCCCACTAGCATTGTGTGCAGTGTAATGTGTGCTTTGAACTTTAGTAAAGTTCCTTATATGAATGCTGATGCCCTTGCATTTGGAGCAATATCAGCATTGAAATTTCCTCTTGGTAGATCATACCTTTGATCTACCAAGATCAAAGTGTACCTCCTTCTCTTTTTTGATCACTTTAGGGTGAAAGTCAATTTTATTAGCTATTAGAATGGCTACTCCAGTTTTTTTCTTGGGACCATTGGCTTAGAAAATTGTTTTCCAGCCTTTTATTCTGAGGTAGTGTCTGTCTTTGTCACTGAGGTGGGATTCCTGTATGCAGCAAAATGTTAGGTCCTGTTTATGAACCCAGTCTGATAATCTATGTCTTTTTATAGGGGAATTGAATCCATTGATATTAACAGATATTAAAGAAAGGTAATTGTTGCTTCCTGTTCTTTTTGTTGTTAGCATTAGAATTCTGTTAATGTGGCTGTCTTCTTTTAGTTTTGTTGAAAAATTACTTTTTTGCTTTTTCTAGAATGTAGTTTCCCTCCTTGTGTTGAAATTTTCCATTTCTTACCCTTTGAAGGGCTGGATTTGTGGAAATATATTGTATAAATTTGGTTTTGTCATGGAATACTTTGGTTTCTCCATCTATGATAATTGAGAGTTTTGCTGGGTATAATAGCCTGGGCCGGCATTTGTGTTCTCTTAAGATCTGTATGATCTCTGCCCAGGATCTTCTGACTTTCATAGTCTCTGGTGAGGAGTCTGCTGTAATTCTGATAGGTCTGTCTTTATATGTTACTTGACCTTTTTCCCTCACTGCTTTTAATATTCTTTCTTTGTTTTGTGCATGTGTTGTTTTGACTATTATATGGTGGGAGGAATTTCTTTTCTGGTCCAGTCTATTTGGAGTTCTATAGGCTTCTTTTATGTTTATGGACATCTCTTTCTTTAGGTTAGGGAAATTTTCTTCTATAATTTTGTTGAAGATACTTATTGGCCCTTTAAGTTGGATATCTTCACTCTCTTCTATACCCATTATTCTTAGGTTTGGTCTTCTCATTGTGTCCTGGATTTCCTGGATGTTTTGGGTTAGGAACTTTTTGCATTTTATGTTTTCTTTGACTGTTGTGTCAATGTTTTCTATGGTATCCTCTGCACCTGAGATTCTCTCTTTTATCTCTTGTATTCTGTTAGTGATGCTTGCATTTATAGTTTCTGACTTCTTCTCTAGGATTTCTATCTCCAGAGTTGTCTCTCTTTGTGATTTCTTTACTGTTTCTACTTCCATTTTTAGGTCCTAGGTTGTTTTGTTCCATTCCTTCACCTGTTTGGTTGTGCTTTCTTGTAAGTCTTTAAGAGATTTTTGTGTTTCCTCTTTAATGGCTTCTACTTGTTTACTGGTGTTCTCCTGTAATTCTTTATGGGATTTTTGTGTTTCTTCTTTAATGACTTCTGCTTGTTTACTGGTGTTCTCCTGTAATTCTTTATGGGATTTTTGTGTTTCCTCTTTAATGGCTTGAACCTGTTTACCTGTGTTCTCCTGTATTTCTTTAAGGGAATTATTCATGCTCTCCTTAAATTCCTCTATCACTATTGTGAGATATGATTTTAGATCCAAATCTTGCTTTTCTGGTGTTTTGGAATACCCAGGACTTGCTGTATTGGGAGTACTAGGTTCTGATGAAGGCAAGTAGTCTTGTTTTTTGTTGGTAAGATTCTTGCATTTGCCTTTTGCCATCTATTGATCTCTGGTGTTAGATGCTCTTGTTGTCTCTGGCTGTAGCTTGTTCCTCCTGTGGGTCTGTAAGCCTGTGTCAGCACTTCTGGGAGATCATCTGTCCTCTGGTAAGACTTGTGTGCAGTGGACTGTAGATCAGTCATCCCTCCTGAGTCCTGAGTCCCTGGGTTGGAGCACTCCCTGAAGGTAAGCTCTCTGCTTGCATTGAAGGGGCAGAGTGGGCTGTGGATCTGCAGTCCCCCCCTAGATGAAGAGAGAGGTGGAAAGGATCCTGTGCTGGTTGCCCTGCCACTTATGAGGCCTGTGCCTCCTGGTGGATCCTGCCTGCATATCTCATAATTTGTATTCTTAATTCAATACACGGTATAAGTATGGGTTGCCATTTCAATTCCTCAAGACTTTGTGAATTTTACTTATCTTTAAGTAACATTTTGTTGTTGTTGTTATTGTAGGTTCCATGTCCTCTAATTTCTGTTCTATGATCTGTTACCTAACACTAATCCTTCAACTTTCTCTTTATATAAGTCTGTTTTATTCTCATTTTTTAAGGAGGATATAGACAACTACAATCATTACTGAAAAAATATTTTTTGCATGTTGATAATCAGAAAAAAATTATATAAGGTCCAAGTGCCCTCTGCAATTGTATTTTTCTCCATTTTTCTAAACAGAAAATATTTTCTTTTTTAGGTAACTCTCTCCTTAAGGACTTTACTTTCTTATCTTGAAACTAAACATTTCTTCCTATAATTATATACACCCAGCTTCTTTCTTCTCCTTCTCCTTCTCCTTCTCCTTCTCCTTCTCCTTCTCCTTCTCCTTCTCCTTCTCC
>NW_022196900.1:39786115-39795064 GCF_008632895.1 Mastomys coucha | reverse complement strand
TATTATTATTATTATTATTATTTATTATTATTTAGCATCTAAGCACATTTTCAAGCATATTGTTTTACCTGTTTATTTTTCTCAATTAGGGCCTTTTTTGTTATCTATAACTATTTTCTGTTGCATATGCTAAGCCTTAAAAGACCAAGCCTTGTGCCATGACCAACTGGAAAGAATGGTGCAGTCTCTCATGCTGTGAGCTATTGGCAGACTTCTTGGGGGTATGTGCATGCTGCTGCTGAAGTGGCTGATCCAAAAACTGAACTCTGCACAGCAAGATGTAGCTAGACTTGCATGAGAGACTAATGCATAGATCAAGCATTCCACCAGCTGAGCCAGCTGCTCAAAGGCCCTGTTCAAGTACCCAGCAGCCAGCTGTAGCCTTGTTTCACAGCAGGGACTCTAAAGGAACAGCTTTAGGCCTCTCTGCAGTTTCCAGCCCTCATTGTTTGCTAGCTCACATGGCCAGCTGGACTTTAACCTGCTCTGCTCACAGAGCAGTCTATTAGCTGCCACAGGGCAGAGTGCAAAATCATCCTTTCCAGTGGCTTTTTAGGCTCTAAGCCTGGATTCTGTGCCCAATGTTCAGTGTCCTTTGCCACTGGCACATAAGTTACCCAAAATAATGTCTCTGAGACTTCTTATATGTTAATAAATGATTAGGCCAATAGCTGTGGCTCTGTTCCCTGACTAACTCATATCTTAATTATTCATTTATTTTATTCTAAGTCATGCCACATGGCTGGTTACTTGGTTATCAGTTTCATATGACTGCCTTTTGTCTGGCAACTACCTTGTGCCTGTTTTTTTTTTCAGAATTCCTCTACCTTTATAGGAACTTCTACTTTCCTATTTTCTACGCAAGCTAATAGACCAACAGAATTTTTTATTGACAGGAAATGCTTCAGTCCAGTACAAGAGATTCTTTCTCCAGAGATTAACTTTTCTTCTCTTCTCTGTTTGGGGATCTGTGTGCTCCCTGTATATGCATGGGTATGTCATTCTTCAATCCCGGAAACTTTTTCTACAGTCTTGTTGAAGACCTGCTTTATTTTATTGAATTGGGATCATTTTATTTTTGTTATATCTGTTTATTTTTGCCTAGATCTACATTATCTTTGAAGCCTGATATTCTATTTACTGATTGATCTGTTCAAGTTTTAAGGCTTTTCTTTTTTTTTTCAGTTTTCTAGTTGAATTATTGGATTTTTCACTTTTGTCTTCATTTCAGAATGAATCTTCTTCAGTATTTCTCTTTATTCAAATCAAATTTTAAGTCCTGGATTGTCTTTGACATTTCCAAAAATTTTATGTTTCTGTTTCTTGGGCATGGTTCAGGTGTTTATTCTCCTTAAGTACTGCCTTCTTAATTTAAACAAGTAGTTTGTTTTACTTAAATTTCTTGAACTCTTTGATGAAGTTTATGACTATTCTCTTAAATTCTGGGTCCAGAGTTTTATCATACTATAGAGTCACTTGATCTACCATGGTGATTACTAGTCATAAAAAACAGACGTTGAAAGTAGTAGAGATATTTGTCAATAGATTAATGAATAAAGAAAATGAGCCACATTTGAACAATGGAGTATCACTTGGTTATTAAAATAGTAGAATTATAAAATTCACAAATAAATGGATATTAGTACATAAAGTCATCCCAAGTGAGTTAGCCCAGTCACAGAAAGTTAAATACTTCCTACGTAAGTTAGTTGACTTACAGAAAGTTAAATATGCTATATATTCACTTATGTGTAGTTAAGTCTTTGATAAGCAAGCAACAATTCATATAACCATAGGAGTTAAGCTACTTAGTAAGAGTCCAGAAGGAAAGAATGGGTCTTCCTACTTAGGAGAATATCTAATCAAGTTATCAAACAGAGGGTCTACAATGGAAACTGTTACGTACCCCTAAGTTAATGTCAAAGTTACTGGTGGCATTCAGCAAACTGACTGACAGTAAGGACGAACCCTGGCCTTGATCTTTCAGTTTGAGAAAAATGTATTTATGAGACCATCAGGAGAGTTACTAAACTAGACCATGACAAATCAATATCAGATCTAGCTGGGTGATGATGTTAGATATTTTTTGGCAAGGCCAAAAGGTCAGAGCAGGCAAGTTTTATCCTTGTGGATTCCTAAACGTTGATTGATGCATAAGCAAGGATAGAGTACTTATATTGGAACATGGACTGTTTCAGGTTGTGTGGTGTATGAAGGAGAGTACCAGGCAGAATCATGATGTGGACACTGAGAATTTTTTTTTTCGACACTGAGAATTATATATAGAATCTGGCTGGGTAGAGACATTGGATCTGGTGTATCTCAAATTTTTTATTATATTTCTACCTTCTTTGGGGACTTCATATACCTCCTTTAAAAATGGTTTTGTTTTGTTTTTATTTTTTCTTTCTTTTCTTATTTCTATGCCTTTTATGTGTAAGTTCATTTTGACTGCATAAATATCTGTGCACTCTTTATGACTGTCACCTTCATAGTTCAAGAAAAGCCATTGGATCCCCTGGAATAATAGTTACAAAAGGTTATGTATTTCCATGTGTGTGCTGAGAACATAACCTGAGTCCGCTGCATGAGCAACCACTGCTCTAAACCATTGAGTCATCTCTCCAGGTACATAAAGTAATTTATAATATGCTAGTAGTTCCTTTAAATTAAACTATGAATTAAAAGTAAACCTTTATCTCTGTTCATTTTATATTTGTGTAACAGACAAGGATCCATTTCTCTTTAAAACTTTTAATATTCTATGTAGTTCTGAAAATGCTTTGATGAATAAAGACATGAAAAGGAAAAGGTACTTTAATCTCTCACTGTTTTGCCCATGATGTGTGACACCTGGGTGAAATGAAAAGAATCCTAAATTCCATCATTTTTAATTAAATGACAATTCATAGAGAAAAGTGAAAATAATTTATTGTTAAAAATATTAGACAGATAAGTATTTTTAGATAGTAATGAAGCTTCTCATTCAAACAACCTTGATTCCTTCCTTGCATTTCTCTCTCTCTCTCTCTTTCCCATGGGTTCAATGCACTTTGTGTGTGTGTGTGTGTGTGTTCGTTCATAGTAATGCAGGAACAGATGTGGAACTCAGCAGATGTGTAAAGTGCTAGTGTATAAGTGTAAATGTGCTAGTGGAAGGCACCATTCCATGTTATCATTCACATTCATCTTTGTTTTTGGCAGGACTCTCACTTACCATGTAGGTTACACTATATGTCAGGCTGGCTTATCACTAAATGTAGGAGGATCTTCATTTTCCACCTCCTACTACAGGGCTCAAGATAGTATCCTACCACAATAATTTTTGATTCTTTCTTTCCTTCTTTCTTTCTTTCTTTCTTTCTTTCTTTCTTTCTTTCTTTCTTTCTCTCTCTCTCTCTCTCTCTCTCTCTCTTTCTTTCTTTCTTTCTTTCTTTCTTTCTTTCTTTCTTTCTTTGTTAACGTGTTCTGGAAATTAAATTCAGATCTATATGAGCACAAGGTAAGCACTTTACTGACAGTGATATTTTGCCAGTCCAAGAAATTATAATTATGCAATTACACATATTACAAAAACCCATATCACTTAAGGGAATATAGTAGCTTCAACATCCAACAGCAAGATAATAACTATTTACAGTAATTCCAGTAAAGAGTCATAGCCATGAAAAGTAGAGATCGTCATATTCAATAGAAATTACATAGGCATAAGTGAACCTATTAAATTAAATGCAACCACCTACAATCATCATTGTTAAGATTAGGATGTTCTATACAAACAAATTTGCCTTAGATAAATAGCGCTGAAAATAAACTTGTGGAGTATGACAGCACCATGGAACGGTAGAATTCACATCTGTTGCCAGATGTCAGTATATTGACTTTAAATATATAACCACTGTCTTTGAAATAAATGTCAGAAACCTGCTGAAACAACAGAGATATATACATACATGCATACATACATACATACACACACCCACACCCAAATTTACAGGACTTAAGTTACACTAAATTACCAATATATACCTTAAAAATAAAGGAATCACTATCACTTATCAATCCCTGGAGGAACATAAAGCAGGTTAACTACATCTTAATGTAACATTCTCATGTTCAATTCACCTAGCCCTGTAATATGAGAAAATATAATATAATATAAGCATAAAGAAATATTACTACCTCTTTTCTATAGTTGCACAGGCCTCTTTGAGTGGTCTTAGCTGTTATGGAAAGGTTATACCATTCAATGATTCAACGTTCTGGAAAGAATTTTCCAATATACATTTTGGCTATAAAGAATAAAACTTACAATTTTCTGAAACAGGAAGTCAACTAAGAAAAATGCAGTAGACATCTGGGAGCATGAATGAACACTTAGCAATTTCTCAGCTTTCTTCTCTACCTGTTTGCATCTTTATTTGCTTTTTGAGCTCACTCCAAGGCATTCCCAGCTCACTAACTAGTGAAGCTTTGGACATTGTAATTTTCAGTGTTGAGATAGGGAACTCATTTTAAGGTTTTTAGTCTCTGAAAGGGAATGGTTGTAAGGAAATATGAGTCATCTCACATAATAGAGAACATTAAAGGGATTAAAATATGCGCACTTTATTTTCTCCTGAAGAGGAATTCATGTACATTATTTCAGTGGAACTGTGGGCCTCACATTCTTGCTAAACTTCACTAGGACAATATTTTGGTAAAATACCTCAAACCTTAAATAAGATTTGGAAGACTTTTGGAATCTTTACTTCCAAATCATTACAGTGTTCCTTGTGATTGCTAATGACATTCTCTAAAAGGAATTTGTTCTTCCACCCAGTACTGCAACTTCTGTAGCTTCTCCTAAAATATATTCTTTCTTTTTCCCTATGTTTTTAAATACAAAAAGAAAAGGAAAATGTTTGTGACTAGAGGTGATATACCTAGGAGAAGTGGGAGAAATGGAGGAGTTTGACTAAAATGTATTGTATGCAAATCTCAAAGATCAGCTTAGTTTGCCTGGATTTGTGTATTGTTTATATAAACTAGAAGTTATTAGAGTTGCCTCATGTAGAATAATCACTCTCAATGATTTATTCATTTATGAAAATATTAAACAGATCTACCTCTTTGTGTTTGTGTTATTTGTTTTAAGTTCCCTCTACAATATTATGGTAAGCTTACCATAAAGTATTCTTGAGAAAAGTGACATGCAAGAAAACATATTAGAAAGGTACTGAAGAAGTGGCAGGGAATATTAAGCTGTTAAATGAGTGTTGTTTTTCAATTGATCTTGTCATGCCTGAGTAGAGTCATTTATATCCTACTGTCTTCCTTAAGTGGAAAGAGGATCTACAGCTAAGCCTGCACATTCATTCACACTGCTTCTTGTGGTCTCGAGTAGGTGAATATATTTCCACCTTTTCTTCTCTGTGATAAAGGGAATCTCATGAATGTAAAACCTTTTCCAGTCTCAGTGCTACATTGCTGAAATGTAGTTGCTTGCTACTTTAAGGTTTTTATTTTTGCCATTTTATTAAAAATAGATTCTGTTCTATATTGTAATTATAGTTTCCCTAAGTTAAAGCAATAACCACCATATTGAATTTAGAGAAAGCCACCCGAAAGAAGGAAGGAAAGAGTCTGAAGAGCAGGCACAGAAATCAGAGAACCAGACATACTCATAGTCAGGGGTCCTATAAACATACTAAGCTTAAAGCTATAGTAAGTACACTGAGTGCCACAGGCCGGCTGATCTGGGCCTCCCTCAGCCCACGGGAGAAACGGGGTCCTAGTCAGATCGACAAGGTGTAGGCGAAGAAATGATGGCAGAGACGACACATGAAGTACAGGATCTGAATGTATTTCTTAAAAATGGCATTAGACTTTTACAGTCATTGCAAAAGAGAGATGGTAAATCTGACAGCTCAGCAGTTAAGGTTCATCTGAAGCCATCTAAAACACACTGGGTCTAAAGCAGTAGCTATCTCCTCTGGACTGGTGCTGCATCCCCCGGGGCCCAAGTGCTCTAGGCCCAGGGGACTGCAGATTGCATGAATCTAAGTCCTAATCCATCTAAATTCTAGCGCGAGTCCATAGTGCTAGTCCTGCATGCGAGTCCAAGTCCTGCACCAAGTGAAAAGCAGGCTTATATGGTATACAGAAAGCAGGGCAGATGACAAGAGTCACATAGGCAGGTGACACATCAAGGTCAGTGATCTTACTGACCAAGATCACAGGTACCCAGTTGTGAAGCTGGTGGAAACTGGGGCTAAGTTGGCATTCCTATGCTAATTCTCTGGTTATGCTATAGGCAAGGAGTGGGGAGTTCCGACCTAACACTTCTAGCTAATGTCCTTGAGTGGAAGCCCTTCATTACTCTCTAGTATGTAAAACAGTTTTTTTTTTTTTATTTTAGATATTTTCTTTATTTACATGCGAATATCTCCATTCCCAATTTCCCCTCCAAAAAACAAAAAAACAAACAAAAACAAACCCCTGTTGCCTTCCCCCTCCCCATGCCTGCCACCCCGCCCTCTCCCACTTTCTGTGGGATTGCCCTAAAGAATGTGCTTGACCTCTGTTTCTAGGTCTGGCAAGGCAGATTCCTTGAGAGAGATTACAAGCTATGGACAGCTTGGTATTAAACTAGGATAGGTTGGGAATATTGTGTTGGCCAGGAAACAATGCCCAATCTTAGCCTTTTATGAATCATTTCTTGGGGTACCTTTATGCCTAATTATGAGGGCGTGTTGACGATTGAAAAGACTGATCTGGAACACGTCTGAGTTAGGAGATACCAGTGACTGTCTGAATATCCAGGAGGCACAGAACTCCTTTTGGATCCTTATTGCCTCTTATCCTTAATCAGGATTTTATCCCCGATATTTTGGATGTGACTGGAGTAGATGAGTGTGCGTGGCAACTGAGGACTTAGTATACAGACCTGTGTAGGCCTTCTGCTTATCATTTCAGTCTCTGTGATTTCATACTAAACTTGCTTAGTTGGATCAGAGGGTTTTGTTCACTTGTTGTTCTAAAGCAGAAAAGAGAAACATAGCAGTAGATCTTTGCAATATTTGGATGAATGGGTGGATTGTTGAAAGAGATTCCTCAACTGGAGACAAGTATAATATTAAGAATTTCAATTTATAAATGTTAAGAATTGAAATGGCATCATGGTGTATTTTTCCAGTGATGAGTATGTAGTGTCCTTCCTTATTACTTTGACTAGTATGTCTTTAAGGGTATTTTATTAAAAACATTAAAATGGGTACACTAGCATATTTCTTAGGTCTATTTGCTTGAAATATCTTTTCCCAACTCTGTAAACTGAGGTAATGTCTACCCTTGATATTGAGCTGTCTATCTTGGATGCAGTAAATGGATGAATTTTATTTTTGTCACCATTTTCATAGTATATAACTTTTTATTGGGGAATAGAGAGCACTGATATTGCGAGATATCAATGACAAATGATTATCAATTTCTGTTATTTTGTTGTTTTGGTGGTGATTGTGGTACTATGTGTGTATGAGAGTGACAGAGAGATAGAGAGATAGAGAAAGAGAGACAGAGAGACAGAGGGAGCTACTTCTTGTATTTTATAGGCACCTTTTTCTTTAGGTTAAGAAAATTTAATTTTATGATTTTTAAAAAATATTTTCTAGGCTGTTAAGCTGAAATTCTTCTCTTTCCTCCATTCCTAATATTTTAGTTTTGATCATTCCTTAGTGTCCCCAAATTTCTGAATGTTTTTTGCCAAACATTTTTTAGATTTAACATTTTCTTTGACCTTTATTGTTACATTTCTATTGTTTCCTTAAGGAATCAAGTTCTCTATTGCATCTTTTTTTTTTCTGTTTGTGAAACTTGTCTCTATAGTTCTTTGAATTACTAAATATTTCATTTCCATAATTCACTCAGTTTGTGTTTGCATTATTGATTCTATTTTCATTTTCAAGTCTTGAGAATTTTATTCATGTTCTGCAACTGTTTGGTTGTTTCTTCTAGTTTTTTGTTTTTCCCTAAGAGATTTATTCATTTTTCTCCCATTTACTGTGTGTTTTCATATATTTCTTTCAGGGATTTATTCATTCCCTCTTGAAGTACTTCTATCATTTTCATATAGTTCATTTTAAGGTCGGTTTTGTGCATGTTTCATCCATGTTTGAATATTCATTGCCTACAATGGTAAGATAATTATTATTGATTGTGTTTAGGCATCTGTTTTGGGGATGATTATAAATCTAGGGGCTAATTTCTGGGTTTGTCTTTGCTTGGTGTATGTGTTGCTCCTTGGTTTGTATATATCTTTTTTTTTTTTTTTTTTGAGACAGGGTTTCTCTGTGTAGCCCTGGCTGCCCTGAAATGTACTATGTAAACCAGGCTGGCCTTTAAATCAGAAATCCACCTGCCTCTGCCTCCCAAGTGCTGGGATTAAAGACATGTGCCAACACAGCCAGGTTGTATTTTCTTATTGTATGTTTTTGAGGCATGTGATGGGTGGGGGTGGGGGGAAGGTGTTTTCCTGGCCTGTTCAGCTGGTGTGTTAACGGGAAGTTCTTGCTTGTGTTAGAGGCTGGGATACTGGAAAGAGTTGGAGAAGAGTAGGTTGGGAAAAGCCTTTGTCTTTAAGTTCTAAGTGGAATCATTTCCTGCCAAAATGCTTGAGATAAGTCTTGGGGGGTGTTGGATTCCTGAGCAGTAGGAGAGCTGTGGATCTTCCCCCTACTTGTTGCCTTGGAGAATAAGCCCTAGGGTGAGCAGGGAGTGCCTGCTTATTATGTAGGAAGCTGGGACAATACAGCAAGCAGAGAAGGAAGGTTAAAAGGGAAAGATCTGTGGAAAACATGGGTACAGGCCACAGGGAAGTTGGTAGGGATGTTCTCTTTCATCACTAGAGACAGTTTCAAGTTATCTCTGTAGATTGCAGATACATGTGTCTGAGATATACAAAAACTATAT
>NW_022196900.1:39720692-39786049 GCF_008632895.1 Mastomys coucha | reverse complement strand
ATAGTGTTTTTCTTACTCCCTTAACATTACCTTTGGCTTATCGGAAGTTTTTCTTAAAGAAAAGATCTTTTGTTAATTAACTATTTTCATGTATTTTTATCCTTAATATTGTGGGAAAAAATCATCCCCAGTTAAAGATCATCTAGAAAAATTTCTTTTCATTTTTTATTTACTTTCATTTTCAGACCTAGTGAGCCAGACATTCATTTTGTTTTTACAAAAGGCATAAGACATCCATATTTATTTTTATCATCCTCCACCTTGTCTTACTGTTTTTAAATAATTATCAAAATATTAAAACTATATTTGTGAAAACAAATATCCTCTGCAGGTAGCGATATATTTTTGGTATGCTTAAAATGTATGGCAATTGGAAAATACATTCAAGAGAAGGAGGCTGAAAGATCAAGACATGAAACCTAGTCTTTGCAACTGTGTGTGACTGAGTTGCTTCCTGAAGCCCTCTGTCTCAAAATCAACAAGCACAAGGCTATTCTTTGTTCATTAGATTTGTCCTTTAAATAATGTTTATAGTAATTGATAAATCTCATATTTAATGAGTTCTATATGGTTCATAATTACAGGGTAAAGTTTAGTATCATTATCCACAAAGACTCAATATATTATTCCTATTACAATTATGTCAGGGGCCACAGTCTTATTACAATTTGACCTTGAAGTTTGTTCACAGGCTGATGGCTTGGTTACCTCTTTACCATGTGAGAAACTGTATTGGTTTCTGCACCCTAAAATATGGATACCATAACCATGTATTCTATTTTATAAATTGTAATGAGATTCAAAATTATGTTTCTCAAGTACATCAATTTTCATAAATTGGAAAAAGATGGTTTTCAGAATTATGCTTTGGGAATTTTGACCTTTTGTCACTATAGACTTTAAAATTTTTATAATTAAAGCAATACTAATATATTGATAGTTAAATGTTTATGATTATGACATTTAAGATGTGACTTTCATGACTATTGGTCCAAGCTTAACAAAATTTGGGGTTATATGTGCCACAGATATCAAAAAAAAATTATTGTTGAATCTACTTACTTTTCATAAATCTGTGTGAAGACTCTTCTCTATCAATACTAGTTGACTGTTTAAATGTACTTACTACATACAAGTATTTGTATTCTTCAACAACCAGATGTTTTCTAACACCACATTGATTATTTTACAACTACAGTGTACTGTAAATCAATTTATATTAGTGCAGTGGCATTGTGAAAGTGGGTTAGGTATAAATGGGGAGGTATAAATGAAGCAATATCAAGCAGTTCTGAAATGATATAAAGTAGTATAGGCATGAGCTATTTGTTTTTTTCTAAACAGAACAATATTACCAAGTATGTTATAATATGCTATTGATAGAAATAATGAAAATCAATTATACTAAAGTCCTTTGTTACTATTATAATTAATGTCTGGAAATCTACATTCATTCTAATAGTCAATGGAAGACAGATGCTCTTATAAATTCCCAACTGTTTACCATATATGTCAGGATTGATCTTCAATTTTATTTTAAGAAGCCACCAGAGATAATAAAGACAAGATTTTAAAATATTTAAGCAAAGGAATTATTGGTTTATACTTTCCAATGCTGCATATTTAAGACATTCTGTTGGGTCTACGAATCTACCCTAATATTGCTCTCCCTAGTTGTGAATTATAAGCCATAAGGATGACATAAAAAAGAATTTGCAGGAGTGGAGTGCAAATGCATCATTGCAGATTTCATTGCTTTATTTTGAAATTTGAATGCATATAGCTAATAAGTATTGCATGATAAATGAGGAACAAATTGAAGTGTGACTACAGCATGTGAAAATCTTCAGTGCATGAAACTTTCAACATGACACATCCATATTTGCAATTCATTGCACCCAAAATTTAGTTACTCTGGCAAGCGTATTCTAAACAGAAGTTTTAAAGAATTCTAAAAGTTCAGTGAGTGAGAGAACAATCACTCACAATTAATAGAACATAGTTCTGCCATGAATAAACATGGGTTACAACAGTCATTTCATAATTATATACAATAAAATATATTTTGGTTGGAAAAGTTGAGAAATTTGAAAGAAGTTTTAATAATATGTTAGGTAGTTTTAATAACTAAGAATATGATATAGTTAAAAATAAGAAAAAATGAATTCACATGATTATATTGAGAAACATTTTTGAGAAAATGTTATTCTAAATAAGGGAATAATGTTTATGTACAAAATTATTTAAATAAAATCCAAATTAGTTACAAAGAATACAAATTAGTAGCTTATGGGATTCCTGACAGTAGGAATAGGGGTTGTCTCTGACATTTTTGTCTGATTGTGAGACAATTTTCTTCCTATTGGCTTGTTGCCACCAGCCTTGATGTGATAGCTTGTGCTTGGTCTTATAGTAGTTTGTTGTGCTGTTTGATTGATGTTCCTGGGAGGCCTGCTCTCTTCTGAAGGGAGGTAGAGGAGACATGGATCTGGGGGGAAAAAAGTGGTAGAGTATAGACTGAAGAGGAGGAGAACTACTTGAAACTGTAATTGGGTTGGATATATGAGAAAAAATTGTAATCTATCAATTAACATATAATCAAAAAAGAAATTTGATAATATAAAAGGTAACTAACTTAGAACATACTAGCATTCAGCAATAATTCTCTAAAAGTTAATAGACACTAGTTAAAATAGTTATTTAAAAATACAATAATTGGACCCTTTAAAAGAGTTTATAATTTTTATGTAGCCTATACGGAAGATGGAATTCTTATGACAATGTGAATTGAAGTGACATTTTTAGCATGCAATGTGAAAAAATGTTTCAAATATAGTGTGCATATTCTATGGGAGATATTCTTCATGAAGAAATTATATTTGAGGAGATAATTATGAAACTGCCTGATACACACACACACACACACACACATACACACACACACACACATATGAAAGTAAATGTTTCAGAATCATTTAAAAATGAAGAAAGACACATTAAATTGTAAGGAGTTTAAGGAAGAGGTCATGTGAAAGATTCAGAAGGTTTCCTATAAATAAGAAATACCATTGACTAGGAAACATTATTTTTAAAATGGTCGCCATATTGAGGCATCAGGGAAATGATTATTAAAACTAATTAGAGAGTGCATGGTACACAGGTTATAATAGCTACCATGAAGAAATCAAATGACAACAAATGTTGTCATGAGAAAGGAAATAAAATAATTTTACCTACCGTTTTGCGAGTGGAACCTGGAACAGCCACTAATAAATCAGTGTGAACATTCCTCAAAAAGTTAGGAAGGAAAATTTTACATAACCCAGCTGTTCACTCTTTGGAGCATCCTAAAATTATGCTATTTTCTTCCATTAAAAAATATCTTTCTTAAATATATTTATTAGTACTTGATTCATAATTACAAAGAAAGCAAGCTACCTCCTTGTACAACAATTGCTTATTGAATAATGAAAATATGCATTACACTGTGGGGCAGTGGGCAGTTCTGATAGCAGGAGTCCAGTAGAGCAGCCACCTAGGAACCCAGGAGACCCACTGAGCAGAGTTTATTTGTTCACAAGGGATGGTAGGCATTCAGTGATAGCTCCTGAAACCAATGGCTCAGATTTCAGCCCAAACCCTTCACAGCTGCCACTGCAGGAGATGTGTGCTCTATCAGGCAGACACTGCCTCAAGCTCCCAGCATTCTAGCTGGACCTTACACACAGTCGTCTGACCACAAGCCAGGCATGCCACGCCCCATACAATAAAAGGGGTGGTTTCCCCCCCTCTTCACTCTTGTTCTCTTACCTCCTCACTCTCTTACTCTTACTTCCTCTCTCTCACTCTCTTACTCTTCCCCTCTTTTTCTCTCTCACCTCTCTGCTCTTTGTTCTTTTCTCTTGCTTTCTTCCCCTCCTTTCTCTCTCTCTCTCTTTCCTCTCCTTTCTTTCTCTCTACTTAACTAGCATATTCTATCCTTCCTACAATAAAATAACTCATTCATAAATTGTCTCCTTTTTAATTAAGGCACCATGCAGCAAACAGGCCATCACCTGGGGAGAGAGAGAGACCCAGGCCTCAGCAACAGGCCCACTGCCTCCAGGGAGGGAGAGAGTGAGCCACAGGAGGGCCACCAGCCCAGGCCGCCTCCTGGCCTGTATATTATTAGATATTTTCTTTATTTACATTACAAATGTTATCCCCTTTTCTGATTTCCTCTCCAAATATCCTCTATCCCTCTCCACTCCTCCTGCTCACAGACCAAACTTACTTCCACTTCCTGGCACTGGTAATCCACTGCATTGGGACATAGAGCCTTCATAGGACCAAGGGCTTTTCTTCCCATTGATGACCTACAAACACCATCCTCTGCTACATATGCAGCTGGAGCCATGAGTTCTACCATGTGTACTCTTTAGTTGGTGTTTAGTCCCTGGGAGCTCTGGGGGGGTACTAGTTAGTTCATATTGTTGTTCATCCTATGAGGCTGTGAATCCCTTCAGCTCCTTGGATTCTTTCTCTAACTCCTTCATTGGGGACCCTGTACTCAGTACAATGGTTGTCTTAGAGCGTCCACGTCTGTATTTGTCAGACACTAGTAAAACCTCACAGGAGACAGTTATAACAGGCTTCTGTGAGCAAGCACTGGTTGGTATCCACAGTAGTGTCTGGGATTGGTGACAGTATATGGGATGGATCCCTAGGTGGGGCAGTCTCTGGATGGTCATTCCTTCAGTCTCTGCTCCACAATTTGTCTCTGTAATTCCTTCCATGGGTATTTTGTAGTTTCTGGGCTATTATCCCTTCATCAATGAGTGCATGCCATGTATGTTCTTTTGTGACTGGGTTACCTCACTCAGGATGGTATTTTCTAGTTCCATCCATTTGCCTAAGAATTTCATGAATTCATTGTTTTTAATACCCGAGTAGTACACCATTGTGTAAATATACCACCTTTTCTGTATCCATTCCACAGTTGAGGGACATCTGGGTTCATTCCAGCTTCTGGCTATAATTAATAAGGCTGTAATGAATATAGTGGAACATGTGTCCTATTTACATGTTGGAGCATATTCTGGGTATATGCTGAGGAGTGGTATTGCTGGATCCTCAGGTAGTACCATGTCTAATTTTCTGAGGAACCTTCAAATTGATTTCCAGAGTGGTTATACCTGCTCATAATCCCACTAGCAATGAAGGAATGTTCCACTTTCTCCATACGCTAGCCAGCATCTTCTATTACCTGAGTTTCTAATCTGACTAGTGAGGTGGAATCTCAGGGTTGTTTTACTTGATTTCCCTGATGACAAAGAATGTTGAACATTTTTTTAGGTGCTTCTGAGCCATTCAGTATTCCTCAGTTGAGAATTCTTTATTTAGCTCCATACCCCATTTATTAATGGGGTTATTTGGTTCTCTGGAGGCTAACTTCATGAGTTCTTTGTATATATTGGATATTAGCCCTCTATCAGATATGGGATTGGTAAATATCTTTTCCCAATCAGTTGGTTGACATTTTGTCTTATTGACAGTGTAAGTCTTTGCCTTACAGAAGCTTTGAAATTTTATAAGGTTTCATTTGTCAATTCATGATCTTAGAGTATAAGGTATTGGTGTTCCCTTCAGGAAATTTTCCGCTGTGCCCATCTGCTCAAGGCTCTTACCCACTTCTTTTCTATTAGATTAAGTGTAAATGGTTTTATGTGGAGGTCCTTGATCCACTTGGACTTGAGCTTTGTACAAGGAGATAAGCAGGGATCCATTTGCATTCTTCTACATGCTGTCAGTTGAGCCTGAACCATTTGTTGAAGATGCTGTCTTTCTCTCACAGTACGGTTTCAGCTCCTTTGTCAAAGATCAAGTGACCCTACCTGTGTGGGATCATTTCTGGATCTTCAATTCAATTCCTTTGATCCACCTGCCTGTCACTGTACCAATACCATGCAGTTTTTTTTTTTTATCACAATTGCTCTGTAGTACAGTTTGAGTTCAGGAATGGTGATTCCACCAGAAGTTCTTTTATTGTTGAGAATAGTTTTCACTATCCTAGGTTTTTTTGTAACTCCAAATGAATCTGCAAATTGTTCTTTCTAACTCTATGAAGAATTAAGTTGGAATTTTGGTGGGGATTGCATTGAATCTGTTGATTGCTTTCGGCAAGATGGCCATTTTTACTATGTTAATCCTGCCAATCCATGAGCATGGGAGATCTTTCCATCTTCTGAAACCTTTCTGTCTAGAAAACTGTCTATTTCATCCAAGTTTTCCAGTTTTGTTGAGTATAGGCTTTGTTTGGATTTTCTCAGTGTCTCTTGTTATGTCTCCCTTTTCATTTCTGATTTTGTTAATTAGGATACTGTTTCTGTGTCCTCTAGTTAGTCTGGCAAAGGATTTATCTATTTTGTTGATTTATTCAAAGAACAAGCTCCTGGTTTTGTTGATTCTTTGTATAGTTCTTTTTGTTTCCACTTGGTTAATTTCATCCACAAATTTGAATATTTCCTGCCATCTACTCCTCTTGGATGTATTCACTTCTTTTTGTTCTAAAGCTTTCAGATGTTCTGTCAAGCTGCTAGTATATGCTCTCTCCAGTATCCTTTTGTAGGCACTCAAAGCTATGAGTTTTCCTTTTAGGACTGCTTTCATCATGTCTTATAAGTTAGTATATATTGTGGCTTCATTTTCATTAACCTCTAAAAGTCTTTATTTTTTTATTTCTTCCATGACCAAGTTATCATTGAGTAGAGTATTATTCAGCTTCCTCATGTAAGTGGGCTTTCTATTGTTTTTGTTATAGAAAACCAGTCATAGTCCATGTTGATCTGATAGCATGCATGGGGCTATTTCAGACTTTTGTATCTGTTGAGGTCTGTTTTGTTATTGATTATATGGTCAATTTTGGAGAAGGTACCATGAGGTGCTGAGAAGAATGTGTATCCTTTAGTTTTAGGATAAAAATCATCTGTAGATATCTTTAAAATCCATTTGTTTCATAGCATGTTAGTTTCACTGTGTCTCTATTTAGTTTCTGTTTCTATTATCTGCCCATTGCTGAGATTGTATTGTTGAAGTCTGCTACTATTATTGTGTGTGTTGCAATGTGCTCTTTGAACTTTGGTAAAGTTTCTTTAATGAATCTGGATGCCCATGCATTAGGAGTATAGATGTTCAGAATAGTGAGTCCTTGGTAGATTTTTCCTTTGATGAGTATGAAGTGACCTTCTTTATCTTTTTTGATAACTGTAGGCTAATTATTAATTAGGTGATTTAATTCAATATTAAAATGGCTACTTCAGCTTGTTTCTTGGGACCATTTGCTTGGTGAATTGTTTTCCAACTTTCACTCTGAAGTAGTGTCTATCTTTGTCATTGATGTGGGTTTCCTGAATGCACCAAATGTTGGGTCCTGTTTACATATCCATTCTGTTAGTTTATATCTTTTTATTGGGGAATTGAGTCCATTGAATATTAAGAGGTATTCAGGAAAAAAGATTGTTGATTCCTCTTATTTTTGTTGCTAGTGGTGGAATTATGTTTTGGGGGGCTATCTTAGTTTTTTATTTGTTATAAGATGATTATATTCTTGTTTTTTCTAGGGTGTAGTTTCCCTCCTTTGGTTGGAGTTTTCCAATTTATTATCATTTGAAGGGCTAGATTTGTGGAGATATTGTATAAGTTTGTTTTTGTCATGGAATATCTTGGTTTCTCCATTTATGTTTATTAAGAGTCTTGCTAGGTATAGTAAAACTTGGGCTGGAATTTGTGTTCTCTTAGGGTCTGTATGATCTCTGCTCAGGATCTTCTAGCTTTCATAGTCTCTGGTGAGAAGTCTGGTGCAATTCTGATAGGTCTGCCTTTATATATTACTTGACCTTTTTCTCTTACTGCTTTTAATTTTCTTTGTTTTATGCATTTGATGTTTTAATTATTATGTACAAGAGGAATTTCTTTTTTGATCCAATCTATTTGGTGTTCTGTAGGATTCTTATATGTTCATGGGCATCTCTTTCTTTAGGTTCGGGAAGTTTTCTTCTATAATTTTGTTGAAGGTATTTACTGGCTATTTAAGTTGGAAATCTTCGCTCTCTTCTTTATTTTTTCCTTTAGGTTTGGTTTTCTTATTGTGTCCTTGATTTCATGGATGTTTTGGTTTAGGACCTTTTTTACATCTTGTGTTTTCTTTAACTGTTATGTCAATGTTTTCTATGGTACCTTCTGCCCCTGAAATTTTCCCTTATATCTCTTATATTGTGTTGGTGATGTTTACATCTTCGACTTCTGATCGCTTTCCTAGGTTTTCTAACTCCAAGGTTGTCTCCCTTTGTGATTGTTTTATTGTTTCTATTTCCATTTTTAGATTCTAGATAGTTGTGTTCAATTCCTTAACCTGTTTGGTTGTATTTTCCTGTAATTCTTTAAGGGATTTTTGTGTTTCTTCTTTAAGGGCTTCTACCTGTTTACCTGTGTTCTCCTGTATTTCTTTAAGGAGGTTATTCATATCCTTCTTAAAATCCTCTATAAGTATCATGAGATGTTATTTTTAATCCATATATTGCTTTTTCAGTGTGTTGGGGTAGCCATAACTTGCTGTAGTTGGAGAGCTGGGTTCTCTTGATCCCAAGTAGTCTTGGTTTCTGTTGGTAAAATTCTTGTGTTTGCCTTTTGGAACCTGGTTGTCTCTGGTGTTAGATATTCTTGCTGTCTCTGGCTGGATCTTGTTCCTCCTGTGGGTCTCTAAGCCTGTGTCAGCACTCCTGGGAGACCAGCTCTCTCCTGGCAGAACTTCTCTACAGAGGGCTTTGGAACAGCCCAAGCTCTTGGTGCAGATGGCAACTGGAATGATCACGTCCCAGTTGCTCTAATGTTCTTGTGCCCCGTGTGTTCCTCAGTGCCTTACTCCAGACAGTTATTAGAAAGAGGTAGCTTTCTCACCTCTGAGCCTGGGAATGAAGGCACTCCTGGGAGAACAGGTCTCTCCAGGGTAGACCAGTGCACAGTGGGCTGTAGATCAGCCTCAGCTTCTTCGTGCAGATGGTGGACAGGAAGGATCCTGTCCCAGCTGCTCCATTTTTCCTGTGTTCCCTGTGCTCCTGGCTGGCCTAGCTCCACAGTATCATTGGAGAGAAAGTGACTATCTCATCACTGATCCTAGGAGTGAAAGCACTCCTGGGAGAACAGCTCTCTCTTAGAAGGACCTGTACACAGCCGACTGCAGAACAGCTTTCCACAATGGACTTTTATCTAGCTATTAAAATGAATTGTTGAAATTACAAACTGGGAAATGTAACTGGGAAAATTATATTGAGTCATGTGTCCAAGAAATCAAAAGCTAATGAATTATATAACCCTTCATATTTGATCTCTAAATTTTGTTTGTGGATTTCCTATAATTTCCAGGAAATTAGAGAGAGAAAATTGGGCAATCAGGACATTAAGGTACTGATGTTAGTAGATCATCAGATGAAAGAAATGTAGAAAAGTTATGTTTGGGATGGTACATTGTACAGAAGTAGAAGATTGAAAGGCATCAGAGATCAATAAATTTTAAGGACAAAATGGCAGCCTACAGAATGAGAAAGATCTTCACCAACACTACATCACATATCCAAAATATATAAATAACTCACAAAATTAGACACCAACAAAATCAGTTTAAATATGGGACATAGATAAACAAAATTCTCAAGAGAGGAATCTCAAATGACAGAGAAGCACTTAAAGATATGATCAACATTCTTAATCATCAAGGAAAGACATATTAAAATGATTCTGAAGTTCCATTTTACATGTGACAGAATAGCTAAGATCAAAACCTCAAAGGACAGCATATCCTGGAGGGAGTATGGAGTATTTGGAACATGCCTTCATTGCTGGTGGGCGTTTAAACTTGTATAACCAGTTTGGAAATCAATTTGGCCGATTCAGAAAATTGGGAATGGTACTAACTTAGGACTAAGCTATTCCACTCCTGGGCATATCACATGCTCTATGATGCCAGAGGGACACTTGCTCAACTATGTTCATACTAGCTTTATTTTAAAAAGCCAATAACTGGAAAACTTAGACGTTATTCAATTTAAAAATGCATAAAAATGACATCATGAAATTTAAGTTTTGAAAGAGTGTTTGAGTGAATTGGGTTATGTGTTTTTATTGAGCTATTTATGTATTTTTAATATTAATCTTTTCTTGGGTATATAGCTGGCAAAGATTCTCTACAATCAGTGGGATTTTTTTTACCGAAATGATGGTTTATTACTTATATGGAAGCTTTCTAATTTTATGAAGTTCCTCTTGTTAATCGTTGACCTTAATTCCTTCACAAATGCCCTATTCAGAAAATATTTCCTACATCTGTAACATTGTTAGCACCTTGTATGATTTCTTCTTGATAATTTCAGAGTACTGAATCTTCAGATAACAGTATACAACACAAACTAGTAGATCCAAGAGAGTAAAAAGAGGTCAAAAGGGGTATGGTTAGAAAGGAAAATAGCAGAATATAGATTAAGTAAGGGAAAGTTGGAAAAACAGAGAGGTAGCTCTACTTGGGATGATGGAGTTCGATAAATAAAAGGAAACTGGTAAGGAGATAGACAACACAAAGAAAATTTGATAAAGCCTTAAGGAATCATATTAATTTATATTTACCCAAAATTTATAAATTTATATGTCGTACATTCACATATTTTGTATATATATATAATTTATCAATAAATCATTGTGTCTATTAACATATACATTGGCATATGATATCTATATCTGTTTCTATCTCTATATCTATAAATGGAATACTACATAGAGAGAGTTAGACAATTATTGCTTTCAGTTCCAATCTGATGCATCTCTGCATCCATTCTATGGTGGATAATGCTGACGGTCATGGTTATACAAGGTGACAGTAATCAACAAAAGATGAAAGCTCTCCCCTAAATAATAAACTTATACCACCTTCTTAAAGACTCAGTGCACATCAAAGAAGTAAAAAGAATGTAAAAGCCAGAATGTATAGATAAGAGCAACCAAATTCCATCGCCTTGAAAAAATACTGCCATCCAAAATGGAAACCCCTGCACTGAATCTACAAAAGATTGCATCTGTAACCAGCCAGACATGAATGGCACAGAAGCTCTGTGAGTCTTTACTGCAAAAGTATCTGTCATTCATAGCTTCAGAAATAAAGGAAATATCACTACTTTTACCTTCTCCAGGCTCCAGTTGATACTATCACGTATAAAGTCTTGTTGAAACTAAATGAGTCACAGATCAAAACCAAAATTCACGAACAGAGAAAAAGGATAAGTAGGAAGGATAAGGGCATAATTAATTAGAATGGAATTGAAATAAGAGTGGATACAGAGGGGATAGTAATCAAAGCATGTTATATAGTTAAAAAATAGTAACCAATAAAATCAATAAATATTGCATTTTATTTCAAATGTATTATACATTTCGAAAGCTCAAAGAAGTGATGTTGAAAACTCTCCCATAAAAATGATAAATATGGGCTAAGACTGACATCTTTAACTTGATTTAAATATTGCACACACACACACACACACACACACACACACACACACACACACATATATATATATATATATATATATATATATATATATATACTGTATGTACATTGTGTACTGAGAATCCAAATACAAGCACATTTATGTCTTGAGTCTTAGTTATCAATCAATTTATCTTAAGAAATCTAAATCATCATTAATTCCATTTTCAAATCCCATGTCTCACTAGAGTAGGTAGCAGGTAGAGTAAAACATATAATAAGTTGGCAGAATAACTAACTGGTATTGATTTCTTGGTGTCATTTTGCAAGTAGCTATTTTGTGAGTAGTTGAATGTTCCCTGAGGCAGTGTGTCTCTTCATTTGGAAATGACAATTGATTCCCAAGAATAAACTCTTATGGGCTACACAATTTAGTAATTGACATCTAGCTTCTGGATATTTTTCTTAATGTCATAAATCATACTTTCTGTTTTGTTTGTTATTTTTGTGTTTCATAAAGATGTCAATATTTTGTCTGCATACTAAATAATCTTTCATTAATATATATTTTTATGATGGGACATTTGATAACATTCTCATAACAGAAACTTTATACTTAATGTGGATAATAATTGAAAATCTGCATAAAAGACATATAAAATATGATAAAATTTCTTGACTAATAAAAAGCTATATTTGCTGTCCTAAAATAATCTTTGAAATATTATGAGAAGCTTTCAGTAATGTGTAGCCGATTTAGACACTACAGAGAGATCACTGATCCATGAAAGTCCACTGCAGATCCATGCTTTTTATGTAGAAAGTGTGTGTTTAACTCACGTCCTAGAAGAAACAATACTCCTACCATTCAGCATTCTGATTGAAGGGGAATGAGAAAAACATAAACAGGACTTAAACACTGGGGTTACTTTAATGAGAAGTAAAACTTCATTAAAATTAATATAAAGCTGATGAAATAAGTCTTAAATGAGTCTCTTAATATTTAGAAACTTTTGTGATAGACAATTTTAATTTAATGTATTATCACTGTATCTTTCCATGAAGTTCATCAAGCAATTATTCATGAGCGAAAACAAAAAGAAGTACAGTTATAAATACAAGCAGTGAATAGAGATTATTTGGAACAAAATTATAATTATCTCAAATCACCATTTTAATACTGTTCTTTACAAAACTTTGTGCTTTTTTATTTTTTATGATTTATAGGGTCTATCTTTATGGCATTAAGTTTCATAGTTTTCTTTGAAAATATAATAATTAGTTTATGAGCCTCAAGAATCCAACTAAGAAACCCAATAGAGTTTATCTCGTAGGCTGCAGGGATGCCTTGGATTGCTCCTACAAATTTCTGTGAGGTTGACCATTACAATGTTCAATAATGGTAAACTTCCCCTTAAATTTGAGCCAAACATGCTGGTAGTTATGATTCATCCCAAAACGAACTCTGCTTGCTGAAAGAGAAATTTCTGATTGAATTAACACATACAAAAGTGAACTCCACAAATGCCAAATGTAGATGAGAAATGAAGTTGACACAACCATATTAGAAATGAGATTTAGTACTTTCATGAATACATGAAGTGGATGTTGTAATTTATTTTAGATTAAATATTAAATAACATTTGGTGAAGGATCATGTGAATATTTAGGTGTGTTATGATTTGAAGATCAGCAATACACATCCTGTCAAGATCATGATGAGACCTAGCTCAAACACAGAATATAAGGGAAACTGACACTTTGTAATAGAGATGTTTATAATTTATCCTAGGATGTATGTGGTAGCTCACTCATGTACCAAATATCAAAGTATTCAGATATAAAATGAATACATGAAGATGAAATTGTCTAGGTAGCCACAGGATCCAGTCAGAAGCAATAACTAAGATATTAACTTAATTGCAAACAAAGATTTAGATTGGAACCTTAGTAAATAAATGAAAATTGTATAATTTTCCTTTGCATTGTAATTTTCCTTACCTTTTAACATAGCCTGTTGATCTGATCATAGAATGAATGTAAATGAAACTTTGCAGTTAAACTAAAATAATTTCCTCCATTCAGCATATATAATATGTCATAAATGTAATAATTTTCATAAGAATTTTATTTAGTTACTCTGAGTAGCTCAAAAACTAAATTGTATATTGTAGAACAAATTTGGTTTGCATACTTGGGACAAAATAACTTTTTATCTGATGAAAAATATTCATAAATAAATACAGAAAACATTTATACTTTCAGTAGCCTTTATTTCATTATTTTCTACAAATATTGCTAAATAAATACCTATAAGTTTGAGGTTAGGTTTGTGAAAACACATGCTTAGTTTGGTATAAAAATGAAAAAGTATTAGTCTTAACTGTGTTTATAAAATATTTGATATGCTGCACTATATCAATTATATGAATTGAGAACAGAAAGTCAATCCATACAGACAGTGAATGTACAGAACTAAATGGGACATCTTATATTCCTGTCAGGTTTAATGGAAAATTGATAATAAAGATGCAGGAATAATATAAGGGGCAAAGGATGGGTAAAGTTTCTGAAATGAGGTTTTCTGGATATGGCATGAGGATCACATCCAGGAACACTTGGAAGCTGAGGCTATCTGTAAAACAACAGAAGATGATGAAGCCTGCCGTAATTCTAGAAAATGTACAGGAATTCACATTTTGTTTTTTGTTTGTTTGTTTGTTTGTTTACAGTAGATGTAAAATTCACCTTTATTGATGTTTTTAATGTTATAATGCCTTCTTAATTTCCATCTTTTCCTTTTCTCTCACCCTGCCCTCATCTGCCTGTCTCCTTCCTTTGCCTCTCTCCCCTCCACTCCCGTTCCTCCTCTTTGCTCCATCTCTTTTTTTTCCTCAGTAACATGATTTCTCTTTCAGCAAGCAGAGTTGAAGTTTTGAGATGAATCATAACTACCAGCATGTTTGGCTCAAATTTAAGGGGAAGTTTACCATTATTGAACATTGTAATGGTCAACCTCACAGAAATTTGTAGGAGCAACCGAAAGCATGATATTATTTTGTTTTTTTAATTAGATATTTTCTTTATTTACATGTCATGTGATATCTCCATTCCCAGTTTCCCCTCCTGAAAAAAGAAAAAAAATTAAAATAAAAAACAAAACCAAACAAACAAGCAAAAAACCCTGTTCCCTCTCCCCTCCCCCTGCTCACCAATCCTCCCTCTCCTACTTCCTGTCCCTGGCATTCCCTTACACTGGGGCATAGAACCTTCACAGGGCCAAGGGCCTCTCCTCCCATTGATGACCGACTTGGTCATCCTCTGCTATACACATGCTGCTGGAGCCATGAGTTCCCCCATGTATACTCTTTGGTTGGAGTTTTACTCCCTGGGAGCGCTGAGGGTATTATTAGTTTATATTGTTGTTCGTCCTAAGGGGCTGCAAACCCTTCAGCTCTTTGGTTCCTTTCTCTAGCTCCTTCACTGGGAGACCCTTCATTGGAGACTCAGTCCAATGAATGGCTGTGAGCCTCTACTTCTGTGTTAATTGGTAGTGTCAGAGCCTCTCAGGAGACAGCTATATCAGGCTCCTGTCAGCCAGCACTGGCATCTACAATAGTGTCTGGAATTGATGATTGAATATGGGAAGGATTCTCAGGTGGAGCAGTCTCTGGATTGTCCTTCCTTCAGTATCTGCTCCATAGTTTGTAACTCCTTCCATGGGTATTTTGTTACCCTTTTTAAGAAGGAATGAAGTATCACACTTTGGTCTTCCTTCTTCTTGAGTTTCTTGTGGTTTATGGATTCGACTTTGCGTATTCCTATCTTCTGGGCTAATATCCACTTATCAGAGAGTGCATACCATGATGATATGATAGTATACTTAAATGACCCCAAAATTCCACCAGAGAGGAATTCATATTTTGTCACCACTAAAGGAGCAATTAGTAGCAGACTGCTGTTGGAGGAGAAAAAAAATTAGTTTGGAGAGTGTAGCCAATGATAGATTACCTATGCTCAAATCGAGTGTCCAGCACACATGGAGTAATGAATAGCATTGAATGGGTTTAGTGGGCTACTAATCAACGAGGAAAATGACATGAAAATTAAAAGTAACCATGAGCGGAAAACCAGAAGGAAAATGAAGGGGTAAGGGGTGGCTACGATCATTATTTTATAAAATATATAATTCTAAAGAATAAAAATTGAAGTAAATCCAAGGTATTACTTCACTACAAAGCATGTATAATAAGAAAATCCAACAAGTAAAATGTATATAAAAATCCTACAGCATGTTACATATTTACCCAATGGTTTATTCAGCTGTTAAAAAAGTATTGTAATAAAACTTGCAGATACATTTCTTTTTTAATATTGTGTGTATTATATGTAGATATGTAAATATGTGTGTGGGTCACTCAGCTGGACATCAGGTATTTAGTAATTTCTCCACTTTGTTGAAACTCGGTCACTTAACAGATTAAGAGCTCATGCGGTGCTAGCCTGGATAGTCAGCAAGCCTCTGAGATGCACTATCACTGCCTTTTCATATATATATATATATATATACATATATATACATATGTATATATGTATACATATATATACATATGTATATATATGTATATATGTGTGTATATATACATATATATATGCATATATATGTATATGTGTGTATGTGATTCAAAACATATATAGTCATACATATCACTAAATGAAAAAAACAGCTAACACATGATGTTTCAGGTGCATGTATCAAAAGGAAACATCTCATAGAATGGGAGAGATTATTATTAAATGTATTTCTCAGAGAGATATGCTATTGTTGTAATTCCATTGCATTAACAAATAAGAGCGTATGTAGGCAGCTTAGAATCAAGTACAAAAATACACTAGATAAAAGTAGTACATCTCTGATCTCCATTGATAGGGACTAAACTCCTTCAGTCTGAAATACATGCTTATTTTCTTTTACTTTTCAACGTTCTATGAAAACATGAGGTTGTTGAAAGACTGTACCTGGTAGCTCATTACCGCTGTCCCTAATTACTTAAGTAAATGCTGCTCAACAAATGAACCACTCTAGAAGTGGTACATAGAGCAGATAGTGTGTGAACTTCAGGCAAGCTCTACATGCCCATAAAACCATATGGATGAGTCTCAATATTACCATGCAGAATAGAAGAGTCCAGACATTCATCTTCTGTCTGTTGGTCTATCCTTCTACCTACCTACCTGTTATCTATTGATCTATTTCTAAGACTCATAAAAGTTATCTAATATGAAAAAGTTATATATAGAAACAGTGTAATATCACGTGTATAGCTAAATCTGTGAAGTATAGATAGCTACATGTTTAAAAAGAAAGTATTAATTTATAGAAAAGTTCTGTATCTTGATGATGTTGTGTTTTGATGAATCCTTTTTTCCAATACATACCTAATTCTGTATAATCTTAATGTATTGCCTGTTTTTAGATAAGCTTGCAATTTGTTATTACTGTGACTCTGGTTATTTGGATTCAATGCTCACAAAAACATGGAAGTGGAAATGGCTATGCCCATGTTTTAGAAAATATATAAAAATTGCTTATTTTATTTTACTTTACTTTTTAAATTTATATTTAGTTTTGTGTCATAGGCTTTTTAGCTTCATGTGTGTTCCTGTATCTAATGTGTGCTTGGTGCTTGCAGAAGCCAGAAGAAATCTTTAGAATTCCTCGAATTTGAGTCACAGACAGTGATAAGCCTCCAGGTATGTGTAATACATTGAACCATGGTCCTCTGAATGAGCAGCCAGTGTTCATAACCACTAAGACATTTCTCTAGACTTGCTGACATTATTTTTAAAGTATATTTTAATATTTCTGAAAATTCACTGTGTGTGTGTATCTTTGTGTGTTCATGCATGCCCGTCCACACATTCATATGCCCACTGGCATATCATAACACACATGTAGGGATCTGAAGACAACTTGTGGGAGTTGGTTCTTTCCTTAAACCATGTGAATCCTGGAGATTAAATTCAGATTTCTGGGTCATACTCAAATGTTTTATCTGGATCATCTTGCTAACTTCTGTTTTTATTTTATTTTAACAATATTAATTTATAGTCTTTAAAACATAATTATACTTAAAGACACTTGTGCTAGACCCTTCATTCATTTTCTGAGTACTTGATACTTAAAACCAATTGTGTGGCATTTCACCAAATTATTTTATACAACAACTTTGGCATTTTATTTGAATTCACAGCCAAAGTGATGAAAGCTTTATTATCCCAAAATGTACTGCTAAGGAATTTGAACTCTTATGAAACTGAGTGCAGACCAGGCTTTAGAACTAGTGATTTTTCTCAATATGCAAATCTATAAAGGTGAAGTTGCAAAAGAATTCCCAGACACCTTTGTGCTAATCTTACTCTTTTATCAAGCTGTGTGGCAGTGTTCAAGTGCCACAAAGTGTTGGCAAGTCACCGCAATTGCAAAACAAATGATCCAGAGAGTCTAGTCATACTGTATAAAACTTGGCACGTATTTAGCACCATACAAAATTATGAAAAAAAATGTTTCTACAAACATTTAAATTATTAAACATTAAATACATCATTAATGTTCTCATTTATTTAATTTCTGCATTTCTTTATACTGCATTTTCTTCCAGAAAGTCTTAAACTTTGTTACACTGCATTTATATTCTGACAAGATTGCTCTTTGCCCAAAGATTATAGATTCCTCTACTTCACTATTGCTTTCTTTTTTCATTTTTTCAAGAATTCTTTGTAAGATGTTTATATATAAACTTCTGTCACACATGTTCCATATTATTTCTTACTGTTTTTATACATTACCTGACAAAAAAGGTATACTCTGTTTCCATATCCTAAATTTGAATGAAATTTACATATGAAAAGTTTAAAAAATAGCATTTTAATCAAACAAGCAAACATTTTTGTGTCTTTTAAAATTCATGGGTTCAAAAACTATTTTTTATTGGCTATTCTCTTTATTTACATTTCAAATGTTATCCCCTTTCCTGGTACTCCAACCTCCTATCCCAACCCCCACTGCTTCTATCAGGGTGTTCCAACACAAACACTCCCACTCCCCACTCGGGCCTCCCCTCCCTTGCTCTTCCCTACACTGGAGCATCAAGCCTTCACAGAACCTTCTTCTCCCATTGATGTACAACAAGGTCATCCACTCCTACATATGCAGCTGGAGCCATGGGTCCCTCCATGTGTACTCCTTGGTTGGTGGTTTAGTCTCTGTGAGCTCTTGGGGATCTAGTTGGTTGATACAGTTGTTCTTCCTATGGCTTTGAAAACACCTTCAGCTCCTTCAAGTCCTTTCTCTAACTCCTCCACTGGGGACTCCTTGTTTAGTCCAATGCTTGGCTATGAGTATCTGCCTCTCTATTTGCCGGGCTCTGGCAGAACCTCTCAGCAGATAGCTATATAAGACTCCTGTCAGCATCTACTTCTTGGCATCTACAATAATGTCTGGATTTGGTGACTGTATATGGGACGAATTCCCAGGTGGGGCAGTCTCTGGATGGCCTTTCCTTCTATCTCTGCTCCAAACTTAGTCTCTGTATTTCCTCCCGTGAGTATTTTGTTCCCCCTTCTAAGAAGGACCAAAGTTTCCATACTTTGGTCTTTCTTCTTCTTGAGCTTCATATAGACCGTGAACTATATCTTGGGTATTCCGAGCTTTGTGCTAATATCCACATATCAGTGAGTGCACACTATGTGTATTCTTTTGTGATTGGGTTACCACACTCAGGATGGTATTTTCTAGTTTCTATCCATTTGCCTAAGAATTTCATGAATTTGTTTTTAATAGCTGAGTAGTTAAAGGATCATAATAATTATCAATATTACCTTTTTTTCACTAAGGGATGCAAGTTCAAAAAGACTAAAAGTGGAATTCTGTACTACTAAATTAAAAGGTTTATTTCTCCAAACTACTGAGGTTTCCAGTAGTCATGGGATCTGTAATTTCTGCTGTCCAATTTCATATGCCTCTGCTAGAGTACTTGAAGGTTTTCACTGGGTGCTTACATTCTGGGTTAGTGGATATCTTCACAGGGTGCACCAGGACAGTATTTCAAATGATTATTCCCTTATGTGTAGAATAATGGGATGCCAACTCTTTCCTTTTCAAATTCTGATGGCTTCCGCACCACAAAATGATTATGTAACACAATCATTACTAATCTTTTATTGTTGCTGCTTTTGCTATGTCTGTCAGAATGATTAAAAATTTAGTAGTTCTTTAATTCCCTTTTTACATTTTAAAAGTGACACCTCCATTAATATGATCCAAAATTAATGTCTAGGATTGAGAATATATACATAATTTTGATTTTCAAATCAGTACTTATAAAAACGATATACTATTTTTTCTTATTTTATTTATTCTTTAAATGTTACAATCCAGACTTTATCACCTTCTCAATCCATCCTCTGATTGTTCCACAACCTACACCTCCTCACCCTGTCTCCAAGAGGATGTCTCTACCCACTCCCACTGGAGACCTCCACTCCCTAGGGCTCCATGTTTCTTGACGGTTGGATGGATCTTCTCTGAGTCAAGAACTGGCAGTCCTCTGCTGTACATGTGTTGGGGGCCTCATATCATTTTTATTAAGTTTTAAGGTAAACATTCTTAACTCAATTTTATTTACCACTAGATTATCATTTTTAAAGTTCTAAAAAACTTCAGGATTTAATAATGAAGTTTAGAAGTAGGTGCAGACTTTCTTTAACCTAAGGACTATTAAATTTGTGTGTGTGTGTGTGTGTGTGTGTGTGTGTGTGTGTGTTTGTGTTTTATAAGGATTTGTCTCCATCAGTTAACTACACATTTAAATCCTTTACAGATGTATCTTTCAATATATTTGTTAATATATTTAAATATTATCTTTGAAAGAGATAATAAGTAATATGTCTACTTTAATTTTAATGGTACAGAGTATTATAATTTAGATTAAATGAAATTTCTATAAAATTCCTAATAGTTAAAAATTAAACATCCAATATGTAAAAGATATAAAAATATATTTACTTTTCATTTAAACTATATATGTGATCATAAAATGATTTTACAAATGAAAATACCCTGATGATACAAGTTTACTACAGTTTTTACATCCTGACTTCTTGGCTTAAATTACATCTAGTAATATTTTGATAAAAGAAAATAATCTAGATTTTAAAATCTTTATTTTTATAAGACTCATCTATTTTTTTCTCAGTTATTATTAGAGGGCATTTTCAGTTGTTGAGCACCTTGATGATTCCTGATAACACCTAAAATAACAATAATGTAGTTATAACCTTATTATGAGAATATGTCAAAGCAAGCATATTTGTTTGCTAATATTGTACTTATTCTTTTGTAGAGAAGCTCAGTTTTTCCTTATCCAATCTTGAGTGATCCAATAGAGTGGTAAATGCACATTTCACCAAGGAGACATTGTAGATTGAAACTTTTGCTAAAAACAAACGAAGTTATTCTCTATTTCTATGTTGATCCTGAATTTATCTCTCCTATAGTAGAAAATGAAAGAATCAAATAAATAAAATCTCATACAATTCTAAAGTTGATTTTCATAGCATCTCTTTCCACAGTTTTAACATATATTTATTTTGGACAGAGTTATAATTGTATATAAATATATCCTAGCTAAAATATTAAATTCTGACATTAATATTTCTAGAGCAAAATCTGATGAAAAGTATACTCTCATTTCCCTCTACTGTAGTATACATAGAAGAATAATTTTCACTTTGGTAATTCTGTTTCCTCTTTTAACTTTGGAAAGTACACATAAACCTTCAATTTAAAAAATGTGACAGAAAAGGAAATTGAATGGTAAGTCCAAGGTTTACTCTTCTTTTCCAAATAATGAAAACTCAATGGAATAAGTGCCTATATACAAAGCTGATTGTATAGTTTCAGATGCTGTAGTGAGAACACATTCAGCATAGGTGCTCTAGAACTTGCTCTTCCTTACTGCTGCAAATAAAAATCAATCTTACTCAGAATTTAATCTCATTCCTCTAAGATTTTAAATATCTTCTGAGTATAATATTTACAATATGCTATATTGTTTAAGAATCAGAATTATTTTGTTTAAGATAAAACATTCTTGAAAACCAGTAAATATCATTTTCATGCCCCGTACCAATAGTTAATATAAGATTTGGTAATTCTTAGCACGCTTGTCAGATATAGTCAGTGATTTCATCTTATTTACCCACTTCTCTTCAATTGAAAATGCTTTTCAATACATAGCATATAATTGCTGTAATAAAACAAATAAATAGCAGTAGAAGATCTTAAGATACAACTAAATAAATCTAATTAATTGAAATCAAAATATAAGTAAAGAAATTATATAAAATGTGTATTACATAGTTTTATAATTTAATATACATCCAACACAGAGAAGAAAATCTCATGTATTTAGCAGTTTACGGTAAACAGGTTGCTATCTGGCTGCAGGCTGGCAGACCAACTCTCAATTCATATTGTACAACCTCTTCAAAGACCACAGCTTCTTGGCAGATTCCATTCAGAAGTCCTAATAGTGTTGTTGATTGTCTGTCAGGAAACAATATAACAAGCTAATTCCACACTGTCTTTCTTCACATGTCTTTTGAGACACTGGAGAAGACCTACTTCCCTTTAAACTTCACATTTCAGGCTTGCATTCATTAGATCACAGTCTGTTTACTAGAATTGCTCTCTCTCTCTCTCTCTCTCTCTCTCTCTCTCTCTCTCTCTCTCTCTCTCTCTCTCTCTCTCTCTCTCTCTCTCTCCCTTCTCTCCCAGAGCTCTGAAGGCATTGCTGGAGGTCTGCAAGCAACAGATCAATCAGATAAGATACAACCCTCAATCTCCTGCCTGCCAAATACCCCTAAAGCACACAGCTGTAAAGTGTTCCAGGTTCCCTGTGCTCCATTTTCAGGCCAAAAACTCTGCCTGAATTCCAAAAACTCTGCCTGAATTCTTTGAGACCTGTTGACATAAGGGAAAGGCAGACTGTTAAAGGTCAGGGTAAGAACATGATTAAATTGTTCTTATTTTATACCACAGTAAGAACCAAGATTTTAAGCTCTACTAAATACAAAACAAACAAACAAATAAAAAGACTTTATATATTTATGTTCATTTAAAAAATATTGGTAGTGATGTATTATTTTAAAATATACAGTTAATATGTTTGGAGTTATTTAAAATTTATATTGAGAAAAATGTATGTACTTTCAATATTGCTGTAGACAAGCATCTACATAAGACTGTTAAATTAATTGTTGTTTTATATCAAACAACTTTTATAATGCTCATTTTTATTGTTATAATATTTTATAAATTTTAAAGAATATAACAAAAAAGGTATTGTAGGTATTGAAGGGTAGGTCTCTGGGAGGAGTTGGGGTACAAAAGGGAAACAAGAATGTGATTTAATTCTATTTACTTAAATATATTTTTAAATGTTAACAAATTCAGATAAATTGAAATCATGTATCTTTTCTCTTCATAATGCAATAAAACTTAAAAAAAAAAAATAGAACACAATTAAGAACCATGGCAATTTGGTATCACCAGAGCCCAGATATCCTATGACAGCAAGCACTGGATATACAAACACATCTATAAAACAAGAAAATGATTTAAAATCCAATTCTATGAAGATGATAGAGGCCTTTAATGAGGAAGTACATACATCCTTAAAGAAATATAGGAAAATAAAATCAAACAGGTGAAAAAATAAATAAAATTATTTAAGACATGAAAATGGAAATACAATCAATAAAGAAAACACAAACTGAGGGAATCCTAGAGATAGAAAACCTAGGTAAGAGAACAGAAACTACAGATATAAGCATCATCAACAAAAGAGAATATATCAAGCAGAGAATACTATAAAAAGAATTGATACAAGTAAAAAAATGTTAAATCTAAAAAGTTTTGACATAAGCATCCAAGAAATTTGGAACACTATTAAAAGATCAAAAGACCAAACTATTAAAAGAGTTCCTACTTTGACAGACTACCAACTCAGGATGGTTATTCTCCAGATTACAGGAGATCCAAGCTGCAACACTCATCATCCCACTAGGCCCAGAGAGAGATTCGGCTGGACCGGGTCCTCTCTCTTCACCTGGATCTGCTGGGAAAGAGCCCTGCAGATTCTCAGCTTAGATGGCCCAGAAAACACTTTCAACAAAATCCTAGAAAATTTCTTTAACCCAAAGCACAAGATGCCTATAAACAAACAAGATGCTTACAGAACATTAAATAGATTGGACTAAAAGAGAATATCTTACCATCAAATAACAATTAAAATATTAAATGAGCAAAACAAAGAAAAACATTAAAAGCTGCAAGGAAAAGTAAAGTAACATATAAAGGCAGATCTATTAGAATTATACAAAAATTTTCAACAGAAACATTAAATCAGAAGGGACTATACAGATGATTTGCAGTTCCTGAGTCCAGCAGATGATGGGTGGTTTAAATAAGGGTATATTATTACCTAACAGTAAAGTGCTAGAAAAAAAGTCATTAAAGCTATCACACCCAACAAACAAGCTGACATAGCTATAGTTAATATCTAATAAAATAGATTTCTAAACAAGATCAATCAAAAGATATGTAGCAGGATACTTTTTATTAGTGAAAGCAAAAATCCACAAAGATGACAACTCAATTCTGAGTCTCTAGGTCACAATGCACAGATACCATATTTGTAAAAGTAACAAACCTAAAGCTTAAATCAACATATAACTCTTCATTAATTTTAGGAGACTTCAACATGCCATTGTCACCAATGAACATTTCATCAAGTCAAAACTAAAAGGAGACATAATAGAACTAACAGACATTAAAACTAAAATGGACCTAACATATATCTATAGAACATTTTGCCATAACACAAAGAATATGCTTCCTTCTCATCACCTGGTGGAATCTTCTCCAGAATTGACCATATAGATCCAAAGCAACTATCAACATATGCAAGAAAATTCAAATGGATTGAAGCTGGATGACAACAAAAAGAGAAAGTATGGGAAGTTTACAAACTCATGGAACCTGAACAAGATTCTACTCCATGACCACTGAGTCAAGAAAGAAATAAACAAAGGAATTGGACTTTCTAAAATTTAGTGAAAATGAAGGCACAACATATCCAAACCTATGGGCATAGGGAAAGCTGTACTAATCGGAATGTTCATAGCACTATGTGCCTTCATAAAGAAATTACTTAGATCTCATAGAAACAACTTAGCAGCATACCTGAAATTTCTAGAAAAAATGAAGAGGAATAGATTGCAAGAAACAATCAAACTCAGGGATGAAATCAATAAAATAGAAACAAAAAGAACAACACAAAAATCAGCAAAACAAAGAGATGGTTCATAGAGAAAATCATCAAGATAGACAAACCTACAGACAAGCTAACTAAAAGGCAGAGACAGAATATCCAATTTAATGAAATCAGAAATGAAAAGGGGGACATAAGCAAAGACACCAAGGAAATGCACAGAAGCCCTAGGTCTTACTTCAAACATCTCTACTCAAAAGAGTAGAAAATTTCAATGAAATGGATGATAAACAGTCCTAAAATTCCTATGTAAATAAAAGTAGTTATTAAAAATGTACCAACCAAAAATAAATAGATAAATAAATAGATAGATGGAATCATGGATAGATAGATTGATTGACAGACCAAGCCCAGGGCCTCAAGATTTTAGTGCCAAATTTCACCCAACAATCAAACAAAAGCTAATATCAATATTTAGCAAAATGGAAACACATAGAAAACTGACAAATTCATCTTATGAGGCAACAGACAGACTCATATGTGAACCACACAAAGACACAAGCAAGAAAGAAAATTGCAGATCAATCTCCCTTATAAACATTGACAAAAAAATACTCACTAAAATACTTGTAAGTCAAATCCAGGAACACATTAAAACCCTTTTCTAGTATGATCAAATAGGCTTCATTTCAGACATAGATATCATTCAACATATGGAAATCCATCAATGTAATCTGACATATTAAAAAACTGAAAGCAAAAAAAAAAATATGATTGTCTCATTAGATGTTTAAAAGCCTTCAACAAAATTTTGAAACCCTCATGATAAAAATCTTAGAAGAATTAATGATAGAAAGAACAAACCTAAATATAATAACTACAATATACAGAAATATAATAACCAACACCATATTAAATGGGGATAAACATAAAGTGATTCTTCTAAAATCCTGGACAAGGAAATGATCTCTATCCTCTCTGTATCTATTCAATATACTAAATGAAATTTTAATTAGAGTAGTAACACAGCTAAAGTGGTCAAGGGGATATAAATTGGAAGTGAAAAAGCAGATACTGTGACACTATATGCAAATAACTACATTTTTTTAAACCAGGAAACTCCTAAAGCTGACAAACACCTTCAGAAAAGTAGCTGGATACATACTTAACTCTCAAAACCACAAATAATATAAAATATCTTGATGTAACTCTGACCAAGCCAGTGTAAGACCTATATGACAAGAACATCAAATCTTTGAAAATAGAAATTGAAGAATATATCAGAAAGTAGAAAAATAAATATGCAATAGTAAAAAATAAATAGAATCAAAGTCCTCAACTAAAATATGAAAAATGTAGAAAGCACTGTGGATAAATATACCTATACATAAGCCTAGGCAACAAGAATATTAATAGATTTTCATGTGCAAGAAACAACTTCAGGAAATGACAGTCAAGAATGTATGAAATTCAAAAGCTTCTCCATAGCAGAATATCAACAAACCATCAACAGAATAAACAGGACAATGGGATAAATTACTTACATCTATATCTCAGAGAAAGTGTTCTTCTCTAAAAGCAGTAAGCACCAAGGAAACAAAGCTGTTAATCAAGGAAGTGAGGAGATTTTAGAGTTTCATGCAAAGAATAAATGGCCAAAAAATATGTTAAATATTCTTCTAGCCATCAGTATGAGAATTAAAACTTTGAGATTCAATCCATTCCTTAAGAATGAAATAAGGGCAAGAGAGTTGTTATAATGATTGCGATTAAGAGCATTAGCTGCTGTCTCAGAGGACTTGGATTGGATTTAAAACACCCATATGCAATTCACAAAAATCTGCAACTATAGATATGGGAATTCTGATGTGACACAGGCAAAAGAGTCATACACATAAAATAAAATCTAACTTAAATGATTTTAAATTATTGTAATCAAGAAAACAAACAACACAGGTGAAGACATGGGGAAAAAACACTTATTCACTGTTAGAGGAAACATATGCTGGGTACCACTAAAAAACCCAGTGTGGTATCTTCTAGAAAGCGAAATAGAATTTCCACCTAACCTAGCTTAAGTGCACCTGAGCATATGTAGTAAAGACCTTCCTTCTTACAACTGAGACACTTGCTATTTTTATTTGTTGCTTGAATTTTCACAATAACAGCGATGCACAGTCATTAGTAAAATGCAATGCATGTACACAACAACACAAGATTTTATTCATCTGTAAATATGATGAAATTTACAAGAAAATAAATGGAACTAGAAAACATTTTATGCCAGGTAATTCAGGCTTAAAAAGAAGAATACCACATTTTCTCATATGGAGATCTGAGCTTCTAATTTTTAATATGAATAGTCATTTGGAGTAAAACATATATAATGGTCATATAGATATTATATATATATATTTATGTGTATATATATGTATATTTTATACATATATATGTATGTTATATATACATATATAATTTATATATATGTGTGTGTGTGTGTATATATATATATATAAAACTTGCCCAACAAGACTTGCAGAAAAACAGCCCATAGGGGAGGGGCATAAGGAAAGCTGCATATCAAAAAAGGTATGGAAGACTGGTACTGAAAGAGTACAGTGGGGAATGCAGATGGGAAGATGAAAGGGAAGTAGAGTGTGAGAGAGTCAAGAAAAATGGCAAATTAATAGAAACTCTATGTGGAAACCTGTACTTTGTGAGTTATTTTAAAAACATTATATGTATGTATATATATATGTATATATACATACATTATATGTATATATATATATATATATATATATATATATATATATATATATAACTCTTACATAACTGTTGTCATATATGAAAGGACAATTATGGATGTGATTGTATATTCCAATCACTGACACTGTTCACAGTAACAAGGGGAATCCTAGTGAGTATGGATGCCAAACACTGTGCCACTCTGGCAACCTGGGATTCTTCCTTTTTCTAGCCTTCTACTTACTTCATAAATCACGCTATTGATTGCCACCATCTTGTTTGAATTTTAAATAAACAGGGATCTCCAAAACATTTCAGTCTTTTATTAAATTCTTTAATCTTATTTAGATCCTTTGAGTCATGGGTAGAAAGAGTTGAAAGGTTTTCAGTACCTCATACAGCGATGGTGCCATTGGTCTGCATCCATGTGGAGAACTGAATATTTTCTAACCCCTTCTAAGGAGTGAAGCACTCACACTTTGGTTCTCCTTCTTGAATTTCATGTGGTCTGTGAATTGTTTCTTAGGTGTTCCAAGCTTTTGTGCTAATATCAACTTATCAGTGAGTACATACTGTGTGTGTTCTTTTGCAATTGTGTTACCTCACTCAGGACATTTTTCATGTTCAATCTATTTGCCTAAGAATTTCATGAAGTCATTGTTTTTTAATAGTTGTGTAGTACTTCATTTTGTAAATGTACCAAAGTTTCTGTATCCATTCCTCTGTTGAAGGACATCTGGGTTCTTTCCAGTTTCTGGATATTATAAATAAGGCTGCCATGTACATAGTGGAGGGTTTGTCCTTGTCATATGTTGAAGCATCTTTTGGGTATATTACCAGGAGTGGTTTAGCTGGGTCCTCAGGTAATATGTCAAATTTTCTGAGGAACTGCAAGACTGATTTACAGAGTTGTTATGCCAGCTTGCAATCCCACCTTACAGGAGTGTTCCTCTTTCTCACATTCTTGCCAGTATCTGCTGTCCCGTTGGTTTTTTTATTTTAGCCATTCTCACTGGTGTGAAGTGGAATCTCAGTGTTGTTTTGATTAACATTTCCCTGATGACTAAGGATGTTGAACATTTTTTAGATGTTTTTCAGTCTTTCCATATTCCTGTTAAGAATTCTTTGTTTAGCTCTGTACCCCATTTTTAATAACGTTCTCTGGAGTCTAACTTCTAGAATTCTTTGTATATCTTGGAAATTAACACTCTATCAAATATAGGACTGGTAAAGATATTTTCCCAATCTGCTGGTTGCTATTTTGTCCTATTGACAGTGTCCTTTGCCTTACATAAACTTTGTAATTTTATAAGATCCCTTTTGTCTATTCTTGATCTTAGAGCATAAGCCATTAGCATTCTGTTGAGGAACTTTTCCCCTCTGCCAATGTTTTTGAGGCTTTTCCCCACTTTTTCTTCTACTAGTCTTAGTGTATCTGGTTTTATATGGAAGTCTTTGATCCTCTTGGACTTGAACTTTGTACAGGGAAATAAGAATGGATCAATTTGCATTCTTCTACATGCTAACTGCCATTTGAGCCAGCACCATTTGTTCAACATGCTCTCCTTTTTCCATTGGATGGTTTAGCTCCTTTGTCAAGGATCAAGTAACCATAGATGTGTGGGTTCATTTCTGGGTCTTCAATCTATTCCATTGATTTACCCAAATAAAAAATTTATTTATTATTTAAATAAATTAAATAAATAAATGGAATAAATGTTTTTGTAAGTTTTATACGAAGGAAAAATGAAAAATTTTAGAATTGCTTTTCTCTATTGTTTGGGGAAGTAAAAAAAAGAAAAAGAAAAAGAACACATTTAGAAGACTAGCTTTTTTTGTTTTTCAGTGTTTGTCATCAATGACTATTCCCTATTACTCTCTACCTTAGTTAGAGTTTTACTGCTGTAAACAGACACTATGACCAAGGCAACTCTTATATGATAATAACTGGGACTGGCTTACAGATTCAGAGGTTCAGTCCACTATCCTCAAGGCAGGAACATGGAAGCATCTAGGCAGGCATGGAACAGGGGAAGATGTGAGTTCTACATTTTCATCTGAAGGCTGCTAGGAAGACTTGCTCCTACTTTACTAGGAGGAGGGTCTCATTGGCCATCCTCTTAGTGGCACACATCCTCCAACAAGGCCACACCTACTCCAACAAGGCAATATCTCCTAATAGTGCTTCTCACTGGGCCAAGCATATTCAAACCACCACAGACTCTAAATCTTTACTTTTGATTCTTCCCATTGAAGAAGTATTAAATTTATATAATCGCATTCAAGGGCACTGAAACATTTGCACTCCCTCAGATTCCACACCAGAAAAGATTTCTCTTTCTATTTAACACACTGTTAAGTCTCTGTCATGACGGGTTTTCACCTCTTCAGTCATACAAAACAAACACAGCTTCACTGTCTTTATGTTGTCTGAGTGGTATTTTCGGAAAGAATATATGTGACCGGAGACAGAAAATATTGTAGGGTGAGAAGAATAGTAGTTATTTTATAGGACTGAAGTACAGTATTTTAAGCATAATATCCGGTTACACACTTACAGTCATGGGCTAGGGTACAATCTAAAAGTAATCTAAGTGACAGGTTTCAGAACTTGAGTATTGAATTATCTAGCTCAAATAAAAGGAAGGTCTCATAGCACTCTTGGTTTGGTTTCTTTATGCTGTTCTATAAAGTTTTGAAAGCTTAAGAAAAATAGTTCAGTAAACATAAAATACTTATTTCAGTTACAACTAACCAGGTTATATTAATAGTATTTCAACATAGGACAACTTTATATTACAGAAAAATAAACATATTTTAATATATGGCAAATAAATCATTTTAATATTATGTTTTTCCATTTATATTTTCTTTTTTAATTTCAATTTTTATTTTCAGAAATATTGTAAGTGAATATTAAGTTTCTCTAGAATAGCAGAATCAATAATAGAATATTTATATGTACATATAAAAATATATACACACACATATATACATACACACAGAGAAACACACATATGTTCTAATTATTGATTCTGTTCCTCTAGATAAAACTAACATAATACATATGTATGTGAGTGTGTTTGCGAGTGTATGCACATATATTTATACATGTAATTTAAAAAATATTTCATGTTCAAATGGTAACAATATTCACCTCACTCTCAACACCCTGAAAGCCATGTAGTTGCTCATCCTCAATGCTGGATGCCCCAGCAGTCCCAATTTAGTCAGAAAACTTAGGATATTCCTGAAGAGCTGCTGGTTCTTGGTCAAAATGAAAGTCCAAAAAAGCAGTTTCAGGTATCAGTAGAGGAATCAGCAACAGAAGCAACAGGATCAATCAACATTTCAACCAAAAGGCAGGTGGGGCTTCCAGTTTAGGTGTTTCTAATTGTTCTAGTTTGTATAAAACTAATTATTGCAATCCAAGTTTGATTGGTCTACTTCATTAGCAAATATGACACTGTAAAACCATAGTGTTATGCAGGTACACATAACTACACTTAGCACAAAAAAAAACAAAATAAAAAAACAAGCAAACAAAACAACTTACAAACTAAATCTTACAAAATATAGATCTGTGCCCTAAGACTCAAATTCATTTCATATTTAATATGTAGTTCATTTTGAAACATCTCTCAAATCTTTAAATACTTCAAAAATCTTAAATAATTTAACTATAATCTATAAAGATCAAAAATAAGAAACATATTTCAAATATACTATGGTACCCAGAAGTCACCTTTATTTGAAAATGGAAAGAAAACAAAAAATACAAGCCCATAACAAATATATAAGCACACAAATATATGAACAAATATATAAAGCACAACCAAACAGTACATTAAATAGTGAGTTTAGTTGCTCCAATGATCAGCATCTGATGGTTGGAATCCAGTCTTGTAGTATTCATAGTGCTTGGGTAAAATGCTTTTTTAGTTTGTTTATTCTTCAATGTTTCCCAAAGTTAAAGATCATAATGTAAGTTTACAGCCCTCAACCACTTCTGTTATGTCATGCAATATTACATTACATGATGAATAAGAGAAAAAAGAAATTCTACTTAATATTGTGTCCTACTTAAAGTGAACACAATAATATAATTATAAGTAGGGCAAAATATTTATATTATTAATTATTGTCCCTATATCAGGTTACATGGACTTAGATGTTATTCATAACTATCTTCCTCAACTACGTATTCTATTTTCCTCTACTATCAAGAAAGTATTTTAGTAACTCATGACTCACTTTTTTTTCACCTATTGTAGTTACCTATATTTTGATTACTGAAAGGTTTGTACTTTTAGCATCAATCTTCAGTTAATTGTTGAAATTTCTCACTGACTTTAATAATATGCTATGGTAAAACCAGAGATACCTACAAAAGACCTCCTGCACTCAAGACATATTTCTACTCACTTAAAGTGTGGAGAAATAGCATATTTTTGCCCTTGTATTTTGGATCAATCCCAACTCCTAACATTGTTACCTTTTCCTTAGCCAGTTGACATAGGAGCCGAAAATAGCCAGAAGCAAGTCCTAACTTCAAGTTCAGTTTGATGGGATGTTTGTTTTGCCTTCTGGCAGATTAATTTCTCCATATGGAATAAAAACTTCTAGGCCTGAAGATCATAAGGTTAAGAGAACAAGAAGCAAGTTTTCTTAGTGTATCATGAGAGGCAATGATGAGTGGTACATTGCTTATTTTTCTCTCTTGATTCTTTGATTGCTAGCTATACAAGACATAGTACCAAAAATTGGACAACCATTCAGGTCATATACCACAATCTGAAGAACCCTGACTAGGCTGTTTAAAGTAGAAACACTTAAATATCATTTCAGTAATATGGTTAAAAAGTTTTTTTCAAGTCATGCATATATATTTAATATAATATATATTTAATGTAAATCATTTAAATACATGATTTATATTTAATATATATGCATATAAAACTTCTGTTTGATAAAAGATTGCTGCTTTGCTAACTTCATGGTTAGGTGCTTAAGATAGTCCCAGCTCAAAATAGGCAACTTGGCCAAATGTCAAACATTCAGTTTTAGTTTTCACTTAGTTACAGTAACTGGCCAAGACTTTTCTGACAAGAGAATGGTCTTTCAACTACTGCACCCTTTATTTTGGCTTTTAATGGAAGCTTCATAGGCATTCAGAGTAGGTTTCCTCTATCCTGTTTTTCAGCTGAGAGTCTCTATGCCCAGGTGATTGTGATTTGTAGAAAGTTGAGAGTAAAATCAACAGTCACCACTCCAGAAACCCACAACCAATCAAAATTTAGAAAAGTGGAGTTGATTTTTCAATAGATACATCTACAAAATACTCTTCCACCTAAGGGTCATGAATATGTAAAAGCCAATAGATTTGGGTTTTTTTGAGGGGGGATGGGTTTTTTTATTTGTTTGTTTGTTTGTTTTTGATTTGTAATAATATTTTCTAGTGTTATCAGAAGATTCACAAAACAGTGTCAAGAAATATCCAAATATGAAATAAAAAGTATTAGCACCAAAGAACATGCCAAATTGGACAGAGGAAAAAAAGCCCAGAAAGCCTCAACCAAATACAAGGAACTATGCGGAACTGAGAAAAGTTTGGAAACAGGAGAGGTGGGCTTCCCCAGGGAAACACAAAGCAATTTGTTGTCTAATGTCATATAGTTATTCCTATAAACATGTACATATTATAATTATACTTTAATATCCAATATAATATAAAATAAAATAAAAATACTTAGCAATCACATCTCCATTTGCTGAAAAAGAACTATCCTTTTTGAAAGAACTACTAGAAAAAGGCCCCAATGGTAGGACTGAATACATTACTATAGATTAGCCCTGCCCCTATCCATGTATCCACACATTTCAACAAGAGATATATATTATATATATATATATATATATATATATATATATATATATATAATATAGAAGTTATATCAAAGCAGAAGAACATCTCCTTCCACTAAGTTGGTCCTGAGGTCAAGCTCAGCAAATGCCTTCACTGATTCAGAATCATCTTCATTGCCTCTTGCTTGAATTTTCTGTCTAATATAGATATACTTCTATATACATTTGCATTAAGTTCCAGAAATTGAGTAATTGTGCAAGCATTATAAAAAGAACACCTAAAACCATTGACTATTTAATGTAATATATTATTTCCTTTTTATTACTTCTACTTTTATAAAGCAAAACAATATTTTAATAATGATTTATGTAAATTTTCTTTATCCTTACATAAAACCTTAGATTTAAAATACTATTTTTAATGTTGCTTGTTAAGAAGTAAATACTGAGTATTTTAGAAAAACTACAAAAGTTGTTTATATAATGTGGTATTTTACTATGGAAATTTATACTTTCATTACATACTTAAACCATATGTCTGTATGCATACATATACTATATATATGTGTGTGTGTGTGTGTGTGTGTTTGTGCTTATATGTGTATATGTGTAAATGTGTAAATAGCAAATAGGTAAATATGTGAATAATATGTAAATATGCAAACATGTGAATATGTAAATATGCAAATTTGTAAGTATGTAAGAAACATAGGTATGTAAATGTGCAAATATAAAAGTATATACTCTTGTAATACCCAAAGTTTGACTTCCAGAGCTCTGACACAACAGGATCTCAAGAGCATGGTCACACCAGGATTTCAGGATCCTCAGAGGCAGCTTGACTCCCAGGAGCTCTCACACACCCAGGATCTCAAGATCCCAGAATCCCAGAATCATAGGATCCCAGAATCACAGGATCACAGAGACAGCTGGACTCTAAAGAGTTCTGACAACCAGGATCACAGAAGGTACTGGCTCCAGTCAGAGACAGCAAGGGCAGTTAGCACTAGAGATAACCAGATGGAGAGAGGTGAGCACAAGAACACAAGCAACCAAAAACAATGCTACTTGAAAACATCAGAAATCAGTTCTCTCACCACATCAATTCCTGAATACTCTAACACACATGAAAAGCAAGATTCAGATCTTAAATACCATCTCATGAATACTATAGAAGAATTTAAGAAGGACATAAATAATTCACATGAAGTATAGAAGAACACAGGTAAACAAGTAGAAGCACTTAAAGAAGAAACAAATAAATCTCTTAAGGAAATACAGGAAAACACAATCAAATATGTAAGAGAATTTAAGAAAACCATCCAGGACCTAAAAATGGAAATAGAGAAATTAAAGAAAACATAAAGGGAGACAAAATTGGAGATCAAAAACCTGGGAAAGATATCAGGAATGACAAAGGCAAGCATCACCAACAGACTACAAGAGATAGAAGGGAGAATCTCAGGCATAGAAGACAGCATAGAAGACATTGACATAACAGTCAAAGAAAATATAAAAAGCTCAAAGCTCCTAACTCAAAATATTCAAGAAATCCAGGAAACAATGAAAAAACTAAACCTAAGAATTATAGGTATAAAAGAGAATGAAGATTCCCAACTCAAGGTGCCAGCTAACATATTCAACAAAATTATAGAAGAAAATATTCCTACTATGAAGAAAATATGCCCATAAGCATACAAGAAGAATACAGAACCCCATACAGTTGGGACTAGAAAAAAATTCCACTTGTTACATAATAATTAAAACATGAAATGCATAGAACAAAGAAAGAATATTAAAAGAGGTAAGAAAAAGGTCAAGTAACATATAAAGGCAGTCCCTTAGACTTCTGAACAGAGAGTCTAAAAGTCAAAGAATCTTGAGCAGATGTCATACAGACCATAAGAGAACAAAATTCCCAGCCCAGGTTCTACAGTCAATAAAACACTCATTTATCATAGAGGGAGAAACTAAGATATTCCATGACAAAACCAAATTTAAACAATCTTTCCACCAAACCATCCCTACAGAAGATAATAGAAGGAAAACAACAAAAGAAGGGAAACTACAGTCAAGAAAAATCAAGAAGCTAATCTTCACACAACAAACCCAAAAGAAGAGAATCATACAAGCATAATTCCACCTCTAACAACAAAAATAACAGGAAGCAACAATCATTGGTCCATAATATCTCTGAACATCAATGGACTCAATTCCACAGTAAAAAGAAATAGACTAGCAGGCTGAATATATAAACAGGACCCAGCATACAGGAAACACACTTTAGTGGCAGAGATAGAAACTATCTCAAAATAAAAGGCTAGAAAATTTCTTTCAGGCAAATGGTCCAAAGAAACAAGCTGGAATAGCAATTTTATTATCAAATAAAATAGACTTTCAACCAAAAGTTATCAAAAAAGACGGGAAAGGACACTACATAGTCATGAAAGAAAAAATCCGCCAAGAGAAACTCTAAATTCTGAACATCTATGCCCCAAATGCAAGGGTACCAACATATATATAAGAAACATTAATGAAGTTCAAAATACATATTGAACTTCACACAATAATAGTAGGAGACTTTAACACCCTACTCTGACCACTGGACAGAAGATGGAAATAGAAACTAAACAGGGACACAGTGAAACTAACAGAAGTTTTGAACCAAATGGACCTAATAGATATCTACAGAACATTTCATCCAAAAACAAAAGAGTATATTTTCTTCTCATCACCTCATGATTCCTTCTCCAAAATCAAATCATATAATAGGACACAAAACAAGCCTCAAAAGATACAAGAAGATTGGAATAATTGCATGCAACCTATCAGATCACCATAGATTAACACTTGTTTTCAGTAATGACAGAAACAACAGGAAGCCCAAATACACATGGAAGGTGAATAGTTATCTTCTCAATGATATTTTGTTCAGAAATAAAAAAAGGAAATTAAAGAGTTTTTAGAATTTAATGAAGTGAAGGCACAACATACCCAAACTAATGGGACATGATGAAAGCAGTGCTAAGAGGAAAAGTCATAGCTCTGAGTGCTTCCATAAAGAAATTAAAGAAAACATACACTAGCAGCTTTACAGCACATCTGAAAGCTCTAGAACAAAAAGAAGCAAATACATCCATGAGTAGTAGGCAACAAAAAATAATTAAACTCAGGGCTGAAATCAATGAAGTAGGATCAAAAAGAACTATATAAAGAATCAAAAAAGTATCCCAACAAAAAAAAGAACAAAAAAAAAGTCTACACACACACACACACACACACACACACACCACAAGAGTTGGTTCTTTGTGAAAATCAACAAGATAGATAAATCCTTAGTCAACCTAACCAGATGGCACAGAGAAAGTATCCAAATTAACAAAATCAGAAATGAAAATGGAACAACAGAAACTGAAGAAATTAAAAAAATTATCAGATACTACTATCAAAGCCTATACCCAACAAAACTGGAAAATCTAGATGAAATGGATGTTTTTCCAAACAGATACCAGATATATAACCAAGTTATATCAGGATCTGATAAACCTTCTGAACAGAAATAGAAGCAGTCATTAAAAGTATCCCAACCAAAAATTCCCCCGGAACAGGTTGGTTTAGTGCAGAATTCTCTTAGACTCTCAAAGAAGGCCTAATATTAATACTTCTTAAAGTATTTCATAAAAATGAAACAGAAGGAACACTACCTAATATATTCCATGAAGAGGCAGTTATACTAATAATTAAAACACACAAAGACCCAACAGAAAAAAGAACTTCAGACCTATTTTCCTCATCAATATTGTTGGAAAAATACTCAATAAAATACTTGCAAACCAAGTACAAGAACACATAAGAATAATCATTCACCAAGATCAAGTATGCTTCACCCCAGGATTGCAGGGATTGTTCAATATACAGAAATCAATCTACATAATCCACTATATAAACACACTCAAACAAAAAATATAGATGATTGTCTCATTAGATGCTGAAAAAGCCTTTGACAAAATACAGCACCCCTTCATGCTAAAAGTATTGGAGAGAATAGGAATTCAAGGCTCATACTTAATATAATGAAAGCAAGATAGAATAAGTCAATAGCCAACATTAAACTAAACCGAGAGAAACTTAAAGCAATCCCACTAAAATCAGGGACAAGGCAAGACTGCCCATTCTTCCAATACTGATTCAATATAGTACTTGAAGTTCTTACCAGAACATGTAGGCAACAAAAGGACGTCAAAGGAACACAAATTGTAAAGGAGGAAGTCAAGATATCACTATTTGTAGATGATAAGTAAGTATACATAACTGATTCAAAAAAAAAATCCACAAGAGAATTCCTACAGGGGATAAACAACTTCAACAAAGTGGCTGGATACAAAATTAACCTAAAGGAATCAGTAGCTTTCCTCTACTTAAAGGATAAACAGACTGAGAATGAAATTAGGGAGGCAACACTTTTTACAATAGGCACAAATAATATGAAGTATCTTGATGTGAAGCTAGCCAAGCAAGTGAAAAATCTGTATGACAAGAATTTCAAGTATCTGAAGAAAAAAAATTGAAGAAGATTCCAGAAGATGGAAAGATCTACTATGCTCAAGGATTGGAAGGATTAACATAATAAAAAGGCCATCTTACCTAAAGCAATCTACAGATTCAATTCTATCCTCATCAAATTCCAACTCAATTCTTCACAGAGATAGAAAGAGCAATTCTCAAATTTATCTGGACAAACTAAAACCAAGGATATCAAAAACCATTCTCACAATAAACGAACTTCTGGTGGAATCACCATCCATGATCCCAAGGGATACTACAAAGCAATAGTAATAATAGCTGCATGGTACTGGTACAGAGACAGGTAGATCAATGGAATAGTACTGAAGACCACAAAATGAACCCACATACCTATGGTCACTTTATCTTTGACAAAGGAGCCAAAACCATCCAGTGGAAAAAAGACAACACTTTTAACAAATGGTGCTGGATCATCTGGTAGTCAGCATGTAGAAGAATGCAAATTGACCCATTCATATTTCATTTTACAAAGCTCAAGTACAAGTGTATCAAGTACCTCCACATAAAACCAGATACAATGAATCTAACAGAAGTGAAAGTGGGAAAGAATCCCAAACACATTGGCACAGGAAAAAATTTCCTGAACTGAACACCAATGGCTTATGCTGTAAGATAAAGAATTGACAAATGCAATCTCATAAAATTGAGAAGCTTCTGTAAGGGGAAGGACACTGTCAATAGGACAAAAATAGCAAATAGACTGGGAAAAGATCTTTACCCATCCTACATCTGATAGAGAGCTAATATCCAATATATACAAAGAACTCAAGAAATTAAATTCCAGAGAACCAAAAAACCCTATTAAAAATGGGGTACAGAGCAAAACAGAATTCTCAACTAAGGAATACTGAATGGCTGAGAAGCACTTAAAAATGTTCAATATCCTTAATCATCAGGGAAATGCAACTCAAAACAACCCTGAAATTCCACCTCACACCAGTCAGAAGGTCTAAGATCAAAAACTCAGGTGATAACAGATGTTGGCAAGAAAGAGGAACACTCCTCCATTGCTTATGGGATTGCAAGCTGGTACAACCAATCTGGAAATCAGTTGAGAAGTTCCTCAGAAAATTGGAAATAATTCTACGTGAGGACCTAGCTATTCCACTCATGGGCATATACACAAAAGATGCTCCAACACATAACAAAGACACATGCTCCACTATGTTATTAGCAGGCTTGTTTACAATATCCAGAAGCTGTAAAGAACTCATGTCCTTCAACAGAGGAATGGATGCAGAAAATGTCATACACTTATTCAACAGAATACTATTCAGCTATTAAAAATAATGATTTCATGAAATTTGCAGGCAAATAGATTGAACTTGAAAATATCATCCTGTGTAGTGTAATCCAGTCACAAAAGAACTCATATGGTTGTATACTCACTGTTACGTGGATATTAGCTAAGAAGAAGCTTGAAATACCCATGATCAACTCACAGACCATATGAAACCCAAGAAGACCGAAGATCACACCCTAAGTGTAGATGCTACAGTACTACTCAGTAGGGGGAAGAGAATAATCTCTAGGAAGTAGAGGGAGAAAAATATCTGCAAGGTACAATCAGGGCCAGTTCAGATATTGGAGGAGATGGGGGAGAAGTACAGAGGTTCAGTAATTTGAAAGGAGGTGTTTGGCAGTGGATGAGGGGGAACTAGGGTTAACTACTAGAAAGTCTTAGATGCCATGGACCCAAGAGGCTCCCAAGGCCCAACAGGGAGGAATTTATTCAAAATATCCCACAAAGGAGAGAAAGAGCCTGTAGAGACCATGTCCTGTGGATAGGCATGGCATCCGGTTGAGGGATGGAGGCCAACCACCCACCTCAAAAATATGAATTCAGAATTCCTCTGAGAATTCTCAGAGACAAAGTATGGTGTAGAAACTGAGGGAAAGGGTATCCAGAGACTGGCTCTGCCAGAGCTGAACCAATACAGATGTGGAAATATATATCCAAAGATTGGAATAAACGCAAGGACCCCAATGGGTAAGTTAGGGCAATGATTGTAGGAGCTGAAGGTGTTTTCAACCTCATAGGAAGAACAACAATATCAACTCACCAGAATTCCCCAAAGCTCCCAGGGTCTAAACAACCAACCAAAGAATACACAGGGGCTACCCATGGTTCTATCTGGATATGTAGCAGAGGATTGTTTTATCTGGCATCGGTGGGAGGTGAGCCCTTTGGTCCTGTGGAGGCTTGATGACCCAGGATAGAGGAACACTAAGCTGCTTAGGCAGGAGTGGGTAGGTGAGTGGTGGAGCACCCTCTTAGAGACAGGGCAGAGGGACGAGGAGATAGGGGCTTGTGGAGGGAAAACTGGGAAGGGGGATAACATTTGAAATGTAAATTTAAAAAAAAGCAATAAAATATATGTAAATAATGTGTGTATATATGACAGATATGTATTCATAAACATATGTGTGTATGATGTATATACATATGTATGCATATATATTTGTATATGTGCATATGTGCACATATGTGCATATGCTTATAACAATATATGAATGTATGGCTATATGTGTGTATGTATATATGTATATATGTATGTGTATGCATATGAATGTATGGCTATATGTGTGTATGTATATATGTATATATGTATGTGTATGCATATAAGTGTATGTTTACAAACATATACAAATATATACCTATATAAACATATATAAACACACACACAAACATATATATACACATACACAATTGTACACATATGTATACCTATATACACATACACATATATACATACATATATATATATGCCTATATACAAAAAGCCACATCAATTTTTGTCACAGTTTTTAAAAGTCATATACTCATATGTGCGTGTATTTATGTATAAGTATATACACATATATTTTATATATATACAACTATGTTATATATATATGATTTTTTAAAGTTGTACTATACATGCATATGTAAATATATACATATATATATGTACATATATATATATATGACTATACACACACACGTGGTATATCAGGGTATAGAAATTTCCAAGCACATCAACTCTCCACACTTCTCAATGAATTTGAAGTAAAAGAAACATTAAATTAATGCAATTGATCAATGAGATGGCAAGTGGGTAGAATTTAATTATCTAAAAAGCTCTTGTAAATCCTTAGACTGATATTCCAATCAAGAGGGAAAACATCCATCACTTAATATGTGTGTTCTCTCCTCTCTAAGAGACAAAGAAGAAACACATGATGAAAGAAATTTTTATCCTCCAACTCCTGTTTGTTATTTTCCTTATTAAGTCCATGCAGAGCTAAGGGAAATAGTTTCCCAATGTTTCAGCTATATTTGTACAACATCAGTTAATCTTGTTCTGAGGAATAATAAACTGGTATTCTCAAGTGATGTTGTAGAATACCTTATAATAACCTGGAAAAGGTATTTTTAAGGAGCATATTCTCTACCCAAGTCTCCTACTGAATTGTAATTTCTATAGTGGATATTGACTCTACGTTTTCAAATAACTTTCTCATATTTTCAAGATAAGATCTGTAGCTACAACAAAGATAATCCAGTGTCTGTAACAGATCCTGTGATTCAAAGGCAATGCATTGTACCATTTCTGGATCACAAGCCAGCAATTGTTTTCATTTTATACAGTAATTCCCGTAGAAAAAAGGATCACTGATTGAACAAAGAGTATATCTGGAAGAAATACAATAGACCATGCCCCCAACATTATTTCAGTGAACAGAAATGATATTTTGATGAGTAAACTTAATAATGAGAAAGAAATGACTTCTGGAATAATTCTATAAATATTTATGATTTTGTCGTAGACTAGAGTAGTTCACTAAGCATATTGTTGATTTTTTGTTTCCTTATTTGTAAGGAAATTATAAGACATTTGAAGAAATGATTAAAACATGTGATAATAATTACTTACGTTTTAAAACAAATCATAATTTTTGTGTTTCATATTAAATGGTATCATATTTTAGAAACACAAAGGAAATATTTATAATGAAATGATGTTGTCCTAAATGTACTTCTAAATTTCTGTTGATTGGTTATACATTCTGTTACTTAGTTACTAAGCTGTTAAAAATATGAAATCATGACATTCTCAGATAAATGGATGGTGCAAGGAAACCTTGATCTCAAATGAGAACTATGTTATGAATTCACTTACAGGTACAGATTAGCTTTGAAGCATTTGATGGACATGCCACAATATGTATAACAAAAGAAGTTAAAGTATAAGACACTAGGTTTCAGGGAAAGATTTTTTTCAATAACAGAAGATAGAATGCATACTTATGGATAGAGTGGGGCCTGGAAAGAGACAGCATAATCAGAATATCTTAAAGGAAAAAAACCTGTATTCAATTAAAATCAGTCAGGACGATTTTTACAAATGAAGAGATATATTTATTTACCATGTCCTCCATTTGGTAAACAATTCACCTGCTTCTTTCCACCTAATGTACCTTTTAGAATCTGAAAGGTCAAATTCTGCTGTTCTTCCTGCCAATTCAACTCTGTGTTTCTTTACATAATCACCTAAATCACATTTCTAAGAGTTCTCTTCTTAGTCACCTGGCAGTTACATCATGATATACCCTTTCTATCTAAGTGTTTTTATATGAAAATTAGATATAGTAAAAGAGATAAATAATCTGCATACTGCATTTGTTATTTGAAGGAAGGCATGACTTAATGCAGTATTAGGAATGTTTAGAATAGTAGGTTACATTTTCAATAACTATTAATTTATATTTTACTTTTTGTTATTATTACCTTAAGATATATCATATAGATTTGTCTATTAAATTATCTCCTGCATTACTACTGAAACATTAAATTGTTATTTGTGTATGCTTTCAATTATTTGTTTTCAGATATAACTAATATTCTGCACAAACTTTAGATATGAATTTCTACTGTACCTTTGCTAATATGCCATGTGTTATTATTTCCTTTGATGATAATTTCTTCAAAATTGAAATAGAAATATGAGGAATGTAATTCATAGGATCATTTATAACTTAACATATATACCAATCATCGATGAGTTGGTTATATCTATGAAATGATTAAATATATATTTTATCCTCTTCACAGATACTTCATTTCTTTTTGCTTAATTTTCTGCCTTTCAATTTTTTTAAAAAAATATTTTCTCTCATTATATTTTATTTAAAGTATTTCCCATACATATTTAACCTTGGTAAAGGATATAATCAGAAAGAAAGTAGAAACAAAAAACAGAGAAAATTTAATATGATCATTATCTGTATACCTCAATCCATTCCAAGAGGAATTTTGTTGCATATTTAGAACATACAACTCTGAAATACTATGTGATGATTAGAGTGTCACATTAAAGAAATAAATGTTCAAAAAAACATATTTTTTCTTTACCCTGATAGATACATAGTGGTCTATGTGGAAACCTACTTTATTAAGAAAAAGACATTCCTTGTTAGTTCACATACACTTTTTATATATTATAGTGATCTATCAGGTGTAAACATTATTATCATTGATTATTGTTATAGCCTGAATTAAGCACTCATTTAAATATAAGTAGCATAAAGCTCATCTATACTATATACTCATTTAGATATTGATGATATCATTGAATGTTATTTTTTCCCAAGGATCTTTAAGCAGAATTTCATTGACTGTATAGTGGTTAGTGTATAATGGAGCTCCATAGCAATAGGTAATATTCCCAGTCATTCATATGTATTTGTGTGTATATATACATATATATGTATATGTATTTATGGATTTGTTTTATATATAATGGAAACAAAATTTAAAGTGGTTCTTATTTCGTCTGTTTTGGTACAGGTACTCATGTGCCATTCGGGAATCTGTGGAAATAAGATAACATGCCCTGCATGTCAATAGTATCTCATACAACCCTTTCAGCAAAGGTGACTTTTTATTTCCTCTTCATTCTTGAAACAGTTCATGACTTATTTTGTAAGCTCAGCTTTAAATGGCAAGTCAGGTACATTGATGAGAATGCTGTATTTTCTACTGACCTGGATAGCAGCATGATGACATCTGTTCTGTGAATTATCTATTTCATCAATTTTCTTTATATTTTGATATCCAAGAAAAACAAATTGAATCCCTGTTTGAAGTAAAGAAGTTTTAAAGTGCCCTTTTTTTCATAATATTAATAGCAAAAAACATTTACAAATTTGCAGTGGGTAGATTTTCTGTGGTAACTAAGAGACATCACTCTATTTCCATGACAATGAAATAATAATTTTCAAGTTCTCAAAGACACTTTAGAGTATTCATAATAGTACCTGGACCTTGATTGACCTCAGAAAGCTTAGTTTGGTATTCTTTAAAAAAATATATTTTATGAAGACCAAAAGTCTTAGATTCTATGAAGTCACACGTGTATGTGTGAGTGACTCTGTGTGTGTGTGTGTGTGTGTGTGTGTGTGTGTGCTTACTGTTTGTATGCATTACTCTGAAAAGTAATCATTAGAACAGTTAGAACAAAACATATCCAGGGTCAGCATAGAATGATACACCAAAGCATGCAATGAGGACACATATCAAGGGATAAGTAATAGTTATTTAATTGGACTTAGGCATTTTTCAATGAGGGAAAGGGGGCACCCTATTTTATTTTTTACTATAAACCTAGTCAACTAATATTGATTGATGAGATCACAGACCCCAAAGGAGATCCAGTTACTGTAAATTTTCTAAACTAGTAAAATATCTCTAACTGTATTCTAAACTCTTATCCTTATACCCATAGATAAGTTTATCTCACACACCTCATAAAATAAGCCTCTTTTGAAAAAAAATTCCAGAAATCCACAACTAGTGAAACTGCATAGAACAGATAATAGTGCAGTTCCTAACATCACTACACCTAAGGCTCATGGAGCATCATGAAAGAGAGGGAAGTACAACTATAAGAGCCAGAGAACTTGGCTGCTGCTGTGAGATAGAGAAGCTACACCCATGAAATCCCAAGACCACAATGGTCTATTCAAGACCAGCACAATATCAACGATAGTTGGCAGGCTGACATTGTGTGTGGGGAAATTTTATACCTCATTCTATGGCAATGAGATAAAGGCAGTTAATGGCTTCTGAGAATGTAACATTTAGTCTTTCCCAGGGATAAGTCTTATGATGTTATCAAATATTAACAGTAGCATTACATACATACATACATACATACATACATACATACACACAAGTACATATATTGATTTACAAATATAAAACAATACATATGTATATCAGTTATATTTATAGTAAATAGAGTCAGCAGAGTGTCCCCTCCGTACTCTATCTACCCCATTGTATGTTTGTGTGTGTGTGTGTGTGTGTGTATGTGTGTGTCTCGATGTGTTTAACTAAGGCGGTGAGAAGAGTTTATCAGATCCACTGGAGCTTGAGTTCCTGGCAGTGGTGCTAGGAGTTAAACTTGAATCTTCTGCTAAAGTAATGTGCTCTTAACTTCTGAGACATCTCTCTACCTCCTAATCATAGGCAGACACGCCACGCTGTGGGCAGACACGCCGCAGTGTGGTGTATATAAGCAGTGCGGATTTTGGGCTAGACCCTTTTTTTCCTATGGATGAGGACAATAAACGTTGCTGCAGAAGGAACCTAGTGTGTCTTCTTGCTGGCGAGACGACTGCGGGGGGGGGGGCTACATATACTATCTAGTCTCATGTATTTTGTTTTTGCAAAAGAAATAGACTCAAAGATCTCATGACAGTTTTCTTACAACTTGAAAATCAGTCAACATTTTTCATGAAAAAAAAAATGCAACTATCATTTGTCCCAGCTATACTATCCCTGGGACTATATTCAAAGAAATGTACATCTTATAATCTTATATCAAGGGCATTAGTACATCCATGTTCATTGATTTACTAACAAAAGTTAAAAATAGTTTCATCTGACATGCCCATCAACTGATGAATGAGTAAGAAAAACCTGATACAGATACAAGATGAAATATTACATTGATGTAAAAGCAATCATGAAACTTTTAGATAAATAGATAGAACTGAAACAGAGTTATACTAAATTAAGTCATCCAATCTCAGAAAAGCAAATGTGGCATGTTCTTTCTCATACGTAAGTTATTGTTTTCAAACCCTGATTTTGCCTGTTACTGAGAACACAATTGAAAAATGAATAATTAAGAATTGAACATAAAGCACAAATATGGGACGAGAATCTACATTGGTAACAGTGGGAACAGAAAGGTTCAAAGATGGAGGAGGAAAGTGAAGATGGGACATAAAGGCATAGTAGAAGTTGTAACCAAAATGAAAACTGTGTGAAAGTTCTATCTGGAAATTGACCTTGAAGCCCAGGTAAAAATATAATTATAGAGGCTATCAGACACAAGCAATGTTAAAGAATATAGGAGTTTAAAAGTATGATCAGGGATGGGAAAGAGAATGCAAAAGCAGATAGAACTGGAAGTGTTTGAGTCAAAGCTAAGCATGTATAAAGACTTGTGAAATTGTATTATCTTGTAAGCTAATTTAAAAATATTTTAAAATGTGATTTTACCAGAGGTATTGTTCATGGGCAGTACTATTCCCTGAAGACATGAGTTACTAAAAGGAAAGATCACTGTCAAACATGGGATACATCCTAACAAATTATTTGTCATGGAGCCTCCAAAGGCTCTCAAAATAGCACACTACATTGCCACTCCTCTTGGTTGCTCACAATAACTACTTAGAAAAACCTACTCTGGTTGCAGGACATTGCCAAATCAATGGAAAACTGACAAGAAAAAATTCTCGTCAGTGGCTGGCTTTAATACATCTGAAAGAAACTGTGTAGGCTATTTGGGAAGAACAGATATCATTGTACTTGCTCACTACTGGACCCTGCATGGTAAAATACTGATCTACTATGGAAGATTTATCTAATATTCCAATGGATGTGGTGCCTTCCTGGCCTCACTCCTAAGGGAAGAACTGTTGGCAGCTGATAGCTGCTGATGAAAGTAGAGTCATTTTTCTTTGAAGAGCTGTTCATGCCCTGCTGGATGGTCTGACATGTAGCGACATCTATCAGCACTAATTGGACTCAGGTTGTTGGTATTATTATTATTATTTATAATAATAAAAGAGTACATGAAGGAAACAGGAAGATGGATTAGGTGGGTTCTAGGGCAAGTAGGTATGATCTATGCAATAGCTGAACTTTTTAGAAATAAAATTCATTCAATTTACCTACTATAAAAACCAAAGGAAAATATTTTAGAAAATGTATACTTTGGAGAAGTATCACCTTCAATCAGAAAAAAATATTAAAAATTAAAATCTGCACCATTTGAACATCTGTTTTCATAAAATATTCTAGATTATTCTCTAAAAGATCTAACAGATTTTCGAAACAGAGATATAAAACTGACAAATTTGCTAGAACATTATGATAGTTTGGCCTGCCTTACGCTCTGATAATTATATTCTTGCCAAATTTACAAAAGAGAAGGTTGTGTGAAATATCTTGCTAGTGGAAAAGAATTTCTAGGTACTTTGAGTTAAGACAATCTTTGATCGATTCCTATGTAACATTCTTACCCTGTTGGAAGAGTTTTCATATTTCTTTAATGATATTTTTATTCCTGTATTATTTTTCACATTTAGTTTGTTTGAAATGTTACCTTCTTCTAGATCATTGGTATTTATTCTGTGCCAAACTTCAGTAAAACTTTTGGAAAGATTTGAAATAATCACTAGCATAGGGATGCTCAGCAGTAAAACAGACTATTTGCAAGCAATACATTGGTTTATGTTGTGATTATAACTGAACATTACAGCTCATGCACAATCTAAAACTTCTTACAAATACAAATTATTTTGGTGATACCAAAGTTTCTTTGTGATACAGGAATTCTGATATTTATGTAAATGGATTTTTGTAATAAATAAAATCTTGCAAATAGAAATATTTCCTTAAAGGAATGATTATTCCCATGAAAAGAGTCTAAGGAGACAGGAATAGGTAATCCTCCTTTCATCACTTTCATCACATTGGTTTTTAAACATTTTTAGAACCTCATTTTTAGTACTACTCTGTATACAGCATTTGATATCTTTCAAAACTGTATAGAATTATAAAAAACTGGTAAAACACATAAAATGGGAAGTTTTGAAGTTTTAAATGATGGTGTTTTAGAATGTACATATAATCACTACATTTAAGAATTAATGAGTCCTTACTAAACATTAAGAGCCTAAAGATATTGTTCGCTTGGGTTGCTTAAAATAAAATGCTGAATACTAGGTTATTTATATGTATGAGAAGTTTAATCCTCACAGTTCTGAAGATTGGAAAGGTAAAACTCAAGGAAAATCAAGCATCTAGGAGTAAGATGCTTTTTGCTTCATAATAGTGTTGCCAAGTATGAACACTGAAGTATGAAATGATGTTTAGCTATTAATCCAATCTCCCTCTTTCTCACTCATGTTTTTAAATTTTATGACTTATCTTCAAGGTCCTTTAAATAATAGACGCTTCTCAAAAACACCAAACCTTCAAGATTTGTTATTGCTTTCAATAAGCACTAAAAACACTATTTCTGGCTATCCCATGCAAATCTGAGTATTACATTCTGGCTTTTATGGACCCAAGTTCTGCTACTTCTGACATTATAGAAAATACTTTTCAGTCATGAAACTTCATAGGCATATGGATGCTATTTTGAGATTCATGAAATTGAATATTTTTCTTTTTAATTTTATAATCTTAAAAGCAAATATAATAATATTTTGAATTAAAAACTCATTTCATCTGCCAATTCATAGATGGCATGATCATTGTGAATGATTGGTTGGATATGTTCTTGGATTCAGTTTGCAAGTCTTTTATTGACTATTTTTTTTCATAGGAAAAATTTGTCTGAAATTCTCTTTCTTTGTTGGGTCTTTTTGTGGTTTAGGGATCAGTGTAACTGTGGCTTCATGGAATAAATTGGGTATTGCTCTTTTTTTTTCTATATGTGGAATAGCTTAAGAAGTATTCATATTAGGTCTTTGAAGGACTAGTAGAATTTTGCACTGAAACAACCTAGTTTGGGCGTTTTTGGATAGGGAGACTTTTAATGACTGCTTCTATTTCTATTTCCTTATGGGTTATGTGATGGTTTAGATTGTTTATCTGATTTTGATTTAACTTTGGCACATGGTATCTGCCTAGAAAATCATCCATTTCATCTAAATTTACCAGTTTTATGAGTATAGGCTTTTGTAGTAAGATCTGGTAATTTTTTCATTTTTTCTTAGTTTCCTTTTTCATTTTAGATTTTGTTAATTTGGTTACTCTCTGTGTGCCCTTTACTTAGGTTGGCTAAGGGTTTATTTATCTTGTTGATTTTCTCAAAGAATAAGATCTTGGTTTTGTCGATTCTTTGTATAGTTCTCTTTGTTTCTACTTGGACGACTTCATCCTTAAGTTTGATTATTTCCTGCCATATATTCCTCGATTGTGTTTATTTCTTTTTGTTCTAGAGCTTTCAGATGTGCTTTTAAACTGCTAGTGTAGGATCTCTCTAATTTCTTTATGATGGCACTTGGAGCTTTGTGTTTTCCTCTTAGTACTGCTTTCATTGTTTCCCATATGTTTTGGTATTCTGTGCCTTTTTTTTTTATTAATTTCTAGAAAGTCTCTGATTTCTTTCTTTGTTTCTTCCATGACCAAGTTATCATGACTTTGAGGGCTTTCTGTTTTTTGTTGTATTGAAACTTCTTGTATCTGTTGAGGCTTGCTTTATGTCTAATTGTATGTTCAATTTTGTAGAAAGTACTAAAAGGTGCTTAGAAGGAAGTACTTTTTTTATTTTAGGGTAAAATGTTATGTATATATCTCTTAAATTCACTTCTGTTAGCTTCATTGTGTCTCTGTTTAGTTTATGTTACAATGATCTGTCCATTGGTGAGAGTGGGGCATCTAAGTCCCCCACAATTATTGAGTGAGGTTCAATGTGTGTTTTGTAAAGTTTCTTTTACAAATGTGGGTGTCCTAGCATTTCGGGCATACATGTTCAGAACTGAGAGTTCATCTTGGTGGACTTTTCCTTTGATGAATAAGAATTGTCCTTCCACATCTCTTTTGGTAACTTTTGGTTACAAGTCTACTTCCTTGGTTATTTGAATGGCTACTCCAGCCTGTTTCTTGGAATAATTTGCTTGGAAAACATTTTTTTTCCATCCTTTTACTCTGAGGTAGTGTTTTTCATTGTCATTGAGGTACGTTTCCTTTATGAAACAAAATGTTGGGTCTTGTTAAATATTTTAAAAAGATAGGCTGTGTTTGTGCCTAGATCACTTTCTGATTTTTGCCTTTGAATAACACTAACCCTTGAAAGAAACCTGGTTCCTTCCTTAATGAAGCTGCATCTGTTTGTATAGAGATTCATGTCTGTGGTGGTTAGTGGTAAGTCTCATGTCAGATAAGGCATGAAAGTCTCATGGACTTGGCATTGTGTAGCAAGGCTGGAGTCCTTGAACAGAACCCAGGTGAAACTACTTACTGATTACAGTGCAGCCCAGTTACAGCTGAAGATTCCAGCATTTTGGATAAGTAAGTACAATCAGATGGCCTGAAAGAATATCAGCAGGTGTGGAGTAAAGATAGTCTGAGCCTAGAAGACAATCTGTGTGTGCTACAGAGGGTAAAGCCTCAGAAGTGACACAAGCCCTTTTGTGGAGTTCAGAATACCATGAGTGAATCCAAGATAATTGGATGTTGAGTTATTTACACTTTTAGAATTTGTTTTTGTTTTGTATACATTTTGACTATGCCCCGGTCCTTCCTTTTTGATGTAAAAAAAATTTAACTTATCCTGAATTATGACTAAATTTTTGAAAAAAAATTCACATTTTAAAAGAGACTATAGATTTTTCATAGGACTAAATTTGAATTTGTGAATAATATGGCACTTTAAATGTTTGTCAATCTTTTATGTTGTGATGTTGATGACAATGCATGCTCTCAGGAATGTAAAAGTTAAAAAGAGAGAGAGAATGTTTTGAGCTTAAGCATGATTATTTTGTTGTTTCACTTGTCCTGACTAATTTCTTGTCAACTTGGCACAAGCTAGTGTCATCTGAGTGTTGGGCCCCTTTTGGTTGTTTTATCCCTGGGCTGGTTCTGAGTTATATACAAAAGCATGTTGAAGAAAGCCATGGAGCAAGCAAGTAATCAAAACTTCTTGATGGTTGCTGCATCAGATTTCGCTATAGGATCCTTCGCTTTGGAGTTCCTGTCCTACCTTCAAAGAGTGGGATGTGTAAGCCAAGAAACCCTGCCTTAACTTGCTTTGGGTTATGGTGTTTCATCACAGCAATAGGAATCTAAGACAAATGCAACATATATAATCCTCCTTAATAAGCTATGATTTGCTCTTCTTTTATAAAGGAGAACTGAATGCGTCATTTAATTTTTCTAATGAATATTTGTTTTATAGTGGAGTAAATTAATGTAAAAATATTTATTAAAGAACCTCTGGTGGAATCACCATCCCAGACCTTAGGCTGTAACTATAGAGCAATTGTGAAAAAAACTGCATGGTACTGATACAGTGATAGGCAGGTAGATCAATGGAATAGAACTGAAGACCTAGAAATGAACCCATGCACCTATGTTCATTTGGTCTTTGACAAAGGAGCTAAAAAATACCCAGTGGAAAAAAGACAACATTTTCAACAAATGGTGCTGGCGCAACAGGTGGTTAGCGTGTAGAAGAGTGCAAATCAATCCATTCCTATCTCCTTGTACAAAGCTCAAATCCAAGTGGATCCAGGACCTCCACATCAAACCAGATACACTCAAACTAATAGAAAAGAAAGTGGGGAAAAGCTTTGAGTACATGTGTACAGGGGAAATTTTCCTGAACAGTACACCAATAGCTTACACTCTAAGGTCAAGTATCGACAAATGGGACCTCATAAAATTACCAAGATTCTATAAGGCAAAAGACACTGTCAATAGGACAAAAGGAGAACCAACAATTGGGAAAAGATCTTTACCAATCCTATATCTGATAGAGTGCTGATATCCAATATATACAAAGAACTCAAGAAGTTAGACTCCAGAGAACCAAATAACCCTATTAAAAATGGGGTACAGAGCTTAACAAAGAATTCTCATCTGAGGAATACAGAATAGCAGAAAAGTACCTATAGAAATGTTCAACATCCTTAGTCATCCTGAGATGAGTAAGATTCCACCTTACAGCAGTCAGAATGGCTAGGATAAAAAAACTCAGGTGACAGCAGATACTGGAGATGTTGTGGAGAAAGAGGAACAATCCTTCATTGCTGGTGGGATTGCGAGCTGGTACAACCAATCTGGAAATCAGTTCGGTGGTTCCTCTGGAAATTGGGCATAGTACTATCAGAGGACCCAGCTATACCACTCCTGGGCGTATACCTAGAAGATGCTCCAACATGTAATAAGGACACATGCTGCACTATGTTCATAGCAGACTTATTTATAATAGCCAGAAACTGGAAACAAACCAGATGTCCCTCAACAGAGGAGTGGATACAGAAAATGTGGTACATCTACATAATGGAGTACTTCTCAGTGATTAAAAACAATTTATTTATGAAATTCTTAGGGAAATGGATGGATTTGGAGAATATCATCCAGAGTGAGGTAACCAAATCACAAAAGAATGCACATGATATACACTCTCTGATAAGTGAATATTAGCCCAGAAGATTGAAATACACAAAGTATAATCCACAAACCACAAGAAATTCAAGAAGAAGGAAGACCAAAGTGTGGATACTTCATTCCTTCTTAAAAGGGAGAACAGAATATGCATAGAAGGAGATGCAGAGACAAACTATGGAGCAGAAACTGAATGAAGGACAATCCAGAGACTGTTCCACCTGGGAATTCTTCCCATATTCAATCATCAAATCCAGACACTATTGTGGATGCCAGCAAGTGCTGGCTGACAGGAACCTGATATAGCTGTCTACTGAGAGGCTCTGACAGTACCTGACTAATACAGAAGTAGAGGCTCACAGACATCCATTGGACTGAGTACAGGGTCCCCAATGAAGGTGGTAGAGAAAGTATCCAAGGAGCTGAAGGGTTTGCAGCCTTTTAGGACAAACAACAATATGAACTAACTAGTACCTCAGAGCTCCCACCGACTAAACCACCAACCAAAGAGTACACATGGTGGGATTAATGGCTGCAACAGCATATGTATAGCAGAGGATGGCCAAGTCGATCATCAATGAGAGGAGAGGCTCTTGGCCCTATGAAGGTTCTATGCCCCAGTGTAGGGAAATGCCAGGGACAGGAAGTGGGAGAAGGTAGGTTGGTGAGCAGGGGGAGGCGGGAAGGAACGGGATTTTGTTTTTGTTTTTGTTTTTATTTTTATTTTATATTTTTCCTTTTTTCAGAGGGTAAACTGGGATGGGAGATATCCTATCACATGTAAGTAAGGAAAATATCTAATAAAAAAAGACAAAGGAGTGAATGACATAGCAAGAATTTGTTCATATATATATGTGTGTGTGTGTGTGTGTGTGTGTGTGTGCATGTGTGTGTGTGTATGTGTGTGTGTGTGGAGAAAGAGAGAGAGGGAGAGAGAGAGGATGTATTGGAAATTGTGCAATTAGATTTTATGTCTATTACCTACTGAACTTGGTAAGTTTTAACGTTTATAGAATATTGTTGTATTTTGCTAAATCAATTTAGTGAATTTAATTCTATTTTTCTTTTTAAAATACTTTAATGTTTTTTGGCTATCATGTTTTTTTAAAAATATTTTATCATACACGGTATTAAAAATATCAAATGTTTTATGTTCATAAATCTTTAAATTTTTTACAATATGCATTTCTTTTTAGTGTCATTAGATATTATTTTCTCAGAGAATAGGGCTATCAAATTATATTTCTTAAATTTTATGTGTCTGATTGTTTTTAGATATTTGCTTTGTAAAGATGTAAACATTCTGCTGTGTTATTGAGCTGTTTTGTCACTCTTTTCCAGGCACTGAGGCATCTTAACATAGGACCATAACTGACATCACTGGTTAAAAAAATCAGTATTGACTGCATGCTAGCAATCCTTGCTCTCTGCACCTTTTCAAACTATAGGTCTCGGTGTTCATTAGTATTTACTGCAAGTAGAGTGTTCTGTGATGTAGGGTGAGCAATGCAAAGTTTGAATTACAGCCAAGTCCTGGCTGTGAGTCCCTGTTAGAGGACTAATAACTGTTCTATTAATTGAAGAGCAATCACTGCATAGCAGAGATTGGCTAGAAGGAAAGGTTGGAAGGGAGTGTAGGTAGATGTAGGAAAATCCTAGTTCCTCACCAGTAGGCAGAGTTCCAAAGAAATTATTGTGGGCTGGGTTTGGCAAGTGATTTTCAAAATGGACCATAAACTTATAAAATGTCCCTAATTAGACTTGAGTACAGGAATACTTGTACGCAATTAGTCAAGAGCTCATATTGTTGCTTACAGACAACCTCTGACTGGGTGATTCAGAGTTTTTCTTCAAAGTCAAAAAACTGTTTGCATATACTTGACTAATTTAAAAATGTCCGCACTGTTTTGTCAGCTAGCTAATACATATCCACAGAAGTAAAATTAAACAAATCAAAACATATCCTTAAAAGAAAGCCATTGTCAGTAGGGGAAGGCCAATAACAACAGCACTGGCTTCCATGAAGTACATCAAGAAGCCTAGAGTGGGAGATGTGTAGAGCATGCTTAAAATAATCATAGCAAGTGTACTTACTGTTCTCTACAGGAAAGACTCATAAAACCTAATTAAAGTTTATGCTATTTTATATCACATAATGACTGTAAGTTGCCACCTTTTATTTTTCACTAAATAATATTTATCACACAGAACAATTTAAGATAATTAAAGTAATAGATTTAAACACTAGTATGAGGTAACTGAAAAATTCCTGAAGGAAATGGTAATATAATTCAACTATTCTTAACAATACTTATTTTCCAGATCTAGGTGGCTAGTAATCTATAGATGTATTTAACAAAGTAACAATGAAAACTACATGGGAAAATTGACACCAATGTAGACATTTCAAGAACATAGAACTGAATACATTGTAAAGTGTCAACACTTTGAAAGAAACCCTAGTTATATATACTGCTGCTGTGCAATAAGAATTGGTAGTGAGTAAACTTTTGTATTAAATTTTCTACTTGAAAAATTGAAAAAGCAAGAAAATGTGAACTAATTAACAATATTTAACATATAAACCAGTATATCCAAGTATCACTTCCATATGGATTTGAAATAGTTTTATGACTAAATTGATTAGCATTCAATAGTATTGAATTTTAAAATTTGAGATGCAGTTTACATTTAAGGCATTTTATTTACATTTTCTATTTAAACTAAATACATTTTTATAATTTATTATACTATTTGTGTCTATTTTTGAAATAAAGATCACAGTACTCTTTGACAGAAATACTACCATCATTATGACCAATTATTATTGCCAATCAAAGTTCAAACCTGTGTTTAATAAATTAAAAAGCAAACAGAATCAATATGAAATTGCTATCAAATTTCCCTTTGGATTTACAGCCAGTTTATATATCATTCATTGATTACAATCATGAAAAAATTGTATAAAAAGCTATCTATATTGTGAAATGTTTTATTTCTACTGGATTTTTCATATCTGCCTAGCTAAATCGATGTGAGGATTTCTCTTTGCCTTTGCCTCACATACAGCTGTTTCATTAGGATGAGCATATCATCATACAAAAGGAAATAATGATAGTATTTTTCCACTCTGTTCATTAAGTCATTCCTCACATGGATTGCTTCTGTAACAGAACAAACTTAAGCAAGAGTAAACATCTTATTTAAATTTTTTGAGCAATAACATTATTAAATCAACTATAGTTTATTTTATACTCCTATAAAAGTGCTTTTCATTTCTCCATTGGTTTCTGCTCACTGCAAAAAAAGCTTTTTCTAACCAAGATTTTGGGAAGCTAAGGTCCCTATGTGGAAACATAAATATTTAGAAAACAATTTGACAGCTTGATTATTTAGTAAAGTAACAATAGTAAGATTCATTGTATGTACTATATATGGATTTTTGACTAGGATTACAGTATAGACATGAAATTATTTCCTATGGGCCATGTCTCAAAATGTGGTAATATTTTAAGTTATAATTTACCCCATTACAAAAATGGTATTATTGTATCAGTCGGAGAATCTTGCCCAGCAGATAATTTTTCAGTATTCAAGGTCCACTGATGAGAAAAACCATTGGTATTTTTTTTTCTCCTCTAGCAACCTTAATGACAACTTTCAGCATTATGAATGCTTCTAGGCAGGGACAAAATTTTCTGGTCATTTGAAGAATGCTGGCTCTATATCAGACATCCAAAATGTGTGATGCCTCCAGCAATAGGAGCTTTCTATGGTGTTATGTTGAATAAAAAAGGGATATTTCAATATCCTATGCTGCTCTCAATTACTCTGGGGCCCTTCTAACTAATAAGTCTTGGCTTGAGAAATCCTGTATTGTTTTTGCAACTTTCTATTAGTAACATATATATTTTGTTAGTGACATTATCCACTCATCTAGATTATTTCATTTGAACTCTTTTTTTAAAAAAATTATATGTTGAAATTTTACTTCATAACTAGTTGGTTTCCACAGAATATTCTTTAAATCTTTTTATTTATTTTTGTTAACTAACCTTCTCTTACATCCTATTACTCTTCTCCATTTCCCTGTCCCTCTAGCCCATAATCCTTTAAACTAACCTTTAGCACCCCCAAGTCTTATTTTTCACTTCATTTTTTTCTATTACCCTTCCACTTAAAACATACTTATCTTATTACATATGCTTTGTCTCCATGTATACCTTTGCACTACATGTGTGACAAGTGCATATAGTAGCCAGAGAGGGAATCAAATCCCTCACCTGGGACTGGGGTTACAGTGGGTTGGGAGCTACACTTTGCATGCTGGTTAGTAAACTTGGTTCTTTTGGAAGAGCAGTAGTCTCCTGCCCTACTCTTCAATACTTGTTTTTTAGAGTTTTGTTGTAACATGACTAGCTTCAGTATATCTTTTCATGTTCCTTCCCTTTGTGTTAGCTCTCCCTACATCCCTTTGAACCTTCATAACTCCAATTCATCTCCTTCCTAAAGCATTTCAGTTCCCAGTATTTTATGACATTTGGCCCACTTATAATCTATTCCCTGAAAAGAAACATTTCTAGTTTCCCTGCTTCCAATTGTGTTCTAAGATATTTAAAAAAAATGATTTGAAGGAGATTAAGCATTTGATAGAAAGCATATGGTTTTGACATTTTAGGTCTTAGTTACCTACTTGTCTGTAATTTCCTAGTTCTATCAATATTTTTGGAAATACCATGATTTCACTTTTCTTTGGATCTAAGTCACATTCCACCACACACACATACATATACATATGTTTATACATGTGTATATATGAATGCATGTATATATGTATATATGTGTATGTATGTATGTATATGTTTATATATACATGTATAGATGTATGTATATGTATGTATGTGTGTGTGTGTGTGTGTGTGTGAAAGGGAAATTCTATTTTTAGTTTTAACAGAAACATCAGACTATGTTTTGAAGTATCTGTACTAGTTTTCATACATATCAATATTGTATAACAGCGTTCCTTTCATTATATATTTTTTGTAATTTTGAGACAGGGTCTTAGGTATCCCTGACTGGCCTCAAAATGCTTTTTAAGTTCAGAGTGGTAGCTTTTAACTTCTGACTATCCTATATGTTCCTCCTAAGTGTGGGTCATAAGCATGAGTGCAACACCCTAGGTCATATGTTTCTTGGTATTGAAAATACAGTTTCACAGATAAATCACTCTAATTGGCATTCATGTTCAGCCTTCAAAACCTTTTCACTTAAACAACTTCTTTATTGACTCTTTAGGTGAATTGTCCTATTTTTCTTTTTGTTGGTGATATGGCAGAAAGGTGTTACTTTATATTACCATTACAGTCTAACTTAAGGGAAGCCTGAACAGAAACTTAGGGGAGGAACCTGGAGGGAAGTTGTGAAGCAGAGCCTTGGACAAATGCTGCTTACTGATTTCTTCCTTGTGACTTCATCAACTTGCTTTCCTAAAGAAACCAATCACACATGATCAGTGTAGTACTGCACAGGGGCCTGGGATCCCTACATCTTTGATTAAAGAAGTGTTACCACATGCTTGCCTATAATCAGTCTGATTGATTTCTCAATCCATTGCTCTTCTTTTCAGATGAAAATAGGTAGTATCAAATAAAAAAAAACATTAAAAAGCTGGTAAGCACAAGAATGTCTCCTAGTTTTTAGAGATCCTGATTTTTCATAGTTTCTTTGTTGCAAATTTTAATTTTACCAAATTCTCAATAATTCAATTCATTACAACTTTATTGAATCAGATATCAGTGGCTTAGTGTGTATTATAACCTAAAAAATACTTATCATACACTTGAGAAGAATTGTTATTATGCCCTTTTTGGGTGTTCTTTGAATAATTGCTTATAAATATTTGATTATCAGTTTTGTTCAAATCTCTTACTTAGTTATAACTAAAATAGGATACTGGTTTTGTTTAATTCTTTTATTTACTAATTTACCTTTTCTGATTTTAATGGTTAATTTTAAGAAAAGGAAAACAAAGTTACTATTTATATTTAAACATTATTATGTCAAATTTTTGCATTTATAGTATACAATCATATTAACAATCATATTCACAGTTAGAAGTAAGGAGGCAAACATGAGCCCTTCTCCAAGTAGATTTTATTCAGTAACCTTCATATTTACTTCTTCTCTAGCTAGCTTCTTTCTTTTATATTCTTCTATATCTTCTTCTTACATCTTACTTCTTACTACTTACATACATCTTATTAGTTACATACTTACTCCTAATTCTATCTAAATCTTACATCTATCCTTACATCTTACTACTATATCTACATCTTCTCTCCTATCCTATTACCAGCCCCAATTCTACATACTTACTTCTAAATCTCTCCTAACCCATCACCAGCCCTAATTCTACATACTTACTCCTAATTCTTACATCTTCTCTCCTATCACTCTCCAGCCCCCAGCCCTTGTGGGTTAAATACTTTCCCTGGTCCCAATCAGCATCAGCTATGTGGCAAAGCACAATAGGCTGTGGGAAAATCATGCCAGCTTGCATCACAAACTAGAGGCACACAGCTTTTCCAACTAAGGTTTGTTTATCTCAATGCTCTCTGCTCTGGCTGGAGACCAGGTGTTCAATATATATGTATATAGGACATTTAAAGGTAAGAATGGAATCTATTAGTGTTGAATATATGCTGATTTTGTCAAAAAAATCAAAAGGACCTAAAAGGGGAAGTCAGTATCATATTAGTGGAATAATTAATATTCAGAGTTGTAAACCAGGGATACCTTTGAAGTACTCTAGAAAAGAAGTATATATGGAAAAATACTGAATGAATACATACATACATACATACATGCATACATAGAGACAGAGAGAGAGAGTTACATGTAATTTGGAGGTTAAAAGTGACTATTGTAATTGTGTAACATAAGGGAAAAAATCTAGTCAATAACTAAAAGTAAGCACCTAGTCATAATGCAATGAACCCCAACTAGAAAAGAAAACTTTCATCTGAGTGACCTATAGGCAAGTTTGTAGGGCAATTTCTATATTAATAATTGATAGATGAAGTTCCAGTTCACTGTAGGCAGTTCCATTACAGGGAAGACAATCTTGGGTTGCATAAGAAAGCAACATAAGGAAATTGGGAGGAGGAGCAAGCTAGTAAGCACTGTTTCTTCAGGGCCTGAGCTTCAGTCCCTACTTCAAATTTCTTGTGTGGACTTTCTTTACTGATGACTTCTTACCAAGAAATATAAGATGAAGTAAATCCTGTCTTCCCCAAGTTATTTTTGATCATGATCTTTAATCACAGCAACTGAAATTTCACCGGTACAACTGTGCACATAAATAGTCGCACTGTGAATAAAGGTGTTCAAAACAATCAGAAAAATACAGGGGGTGTTATCTGAATGCCCTTCTCAGGATATGAAACAGAAATGGATGTTTCATAGAAAATTAACTTCAAGTAGAAAATAAGGCTTAGTTTTCCGGTGACAAAAAGGTAAGCCAGTTTTGATACACTATTGTATATTTTACAAAAAAATGCTAAGAAGATGATATAAAATGAATGATGTCATAGATTGAATAAGATGAACATTAAAACAATATAACTGAGGAACTCAGTATAACATGTAGACTTATATATAATTCAAGGAATTACAAATGCCCCTTGCTAAATTTTTGGAAATATTTGACTATAACGTTGGTTCAGTCTGGTCATCATAGTAACTAATAGATTAAGTGCCAAGTGCCGTGCCGGCTAGTGATTAAGTGAGCAATACTAACGTCTTACATGTGTTAGTGCAAGAGTAAAAGAGCTAGATTAAAAAAAAGAAGTCAACCATATATATATTTATATGTATGCAAAGAGATAATCTATAAAATTGTGTTTTCTTATCATCTTGTACAAAACACAACTCCAAATGGACAAAATTGTTTATATCTCAAACTCAGGTATATAACAATTATTTTTGGAAAAAAAATTTTGTTTCCCTTCTGTCTACTCCTCCCAGTTTATCCTTTCCTTTCTATCTACCCAGATCCACCCCATCTCTGTCTCTCATTTAAAAACAAATGGGTTTCTAATAAAATATAATATATGATATACTAAAATAAAAGTAAATTATCACATTAAAATAGGACAAAACAAACAACCACAAGGAAAAGAACCATCCAAAGCTATAAGAAGCAAATATAGTCTTAGAGACCGAACTTATTTGCACAGTCACTTATCCCATAAAACATTAAACTAGAGGCCAAAATATATAACCAAAGGATCTCTAGGATATACAAGATCAGAACAATGTATATGAAATAAAACAAAAATAAAAATAAAAGTAAATTAGATAAAGTTTGAAGAACCAGAAATAAAACCACACATGAACACTTGATCTTTGACAAAGAAGCCAAAAACATACAATAAAATCAGATACACTGATTCTTATAGAAGAGAAAGTAGGAAAGAACCTTGAACTCATTAGAACGGGGGAAAATTTCCTTATCAGGACTCAAATGGCTCATGCTCTAAGATCAAGAATAGATAAATGGGACTTCTTGAAACTGGAAAACTTCTGTAAGGCAAAGGACAAAGCCAATAAGACAAATCAGCAACCTACAGATTGAGAAAAACTTTCACTAAGCTGGCATCTAATAGAGGGCTAATATCCAAAATATATAAAGAAATCGAAGCTAACCACCAAAAAACCAAACTACCCAATCAAAAAATATGGTATAGAACTAAACAAATAATTAACAATAGAGGAATCACAAATGGCTGAGACACACCTAAAGAAATGTTCAAAGTCCTTAGTGATCTGGGAAATGCAAATCAAAAGGACCCTAAGATTCCACCTTATACCAATCATAATGGCTAAGATCAAAAACTCAGGTGACAAGACATATTTGTGAGGATGTGGAGAAGGAGAAGCACTTCTTTCCCATTGTTGATGGGATTGCAAACTGGTACAACCACTCTGGAAATCAACCTGGAGGTTCCTCAGAAAATTGTAAATAGATCTAATTGAAATCCAGCTATACCACTATTGAGTATATACCCAAAAGTTGCTCTACCTTGCTATAGGGGCACATGTTTCACTATGTTAATATCAGCATTGTTTATGATAGCCGGAAGAAACATAAATGTCCCACAATAGAAGAATGGATACAGAAAATGTGGTTCATTTCCACAATGGAATACTACACAGCTATTAAGAATGAGGGCATCCTGAGTATTGCAGGCAAATGGACGGAACTAGAAAATATCATCCTGAGTGAGGTATCCCAAAAGGATATGCACAGTATGTAATCACTAAGAGGATGTTAGCCAAAAAAAAGAAAAAGAAAAAAAAAAGAAAAAAAAAAGTACAGAGTACACAGGATGCAGTCCAAAGAACTCAAATGGTTAACAAGCCAAAGAATCCAAATAAGGATGCCTCAATCCCGTTTGGGAGTGAGAAAAGAACTATCTTAGGAAGGGAGAGAGTAGAGGGGGAACTGGGAAAGAAGATGCAGGAGCAGGGGGGATCATGATCAAGTTTTGGGTGGAGAAAAAGGACTGAAGCCCTGAGGATCAGCAGAAAGAACTTTAACAGGCAACCTTAGGAAGAAGCAGGTGGGGGTACCCTCTAGAATGTACCAAAGACCTGGGAGGTAAGAGAGTCTCAGGACTCAAAGGGAAGGACCTTAGATGAAATGCCCTACAGTAGGAAAAGAAAACTTGTAGAACACACCTCCATCAGAAAGACAGGACATTAAGTGAAGAATGGGGCTACCATCCCACAGTCAAAAACTCTGACACATAATTGTTCCTGTCTGAAAGAACTGCTGTGACAAAAATGGAAAATAGCCTGGCAAAAAGGAGGTCCAGCAACAGGCTCAAAGTGGGATTCAGCTCAAAGGGAGGCCTTAAGACCTGCCACCATCACTGAGGCTATGGATGCTCACAAACATGAGCCTATCATTGCTTTCTCTGAAAGATACAACAATCAGCTGAAAGATTCAGATGCAGATACTCACACCTAACCAATGGACAGAAGTTTGTAAGCCCTGTGATTGAACTAGGGAAAAGCTGGAAGAAGCTAAGGAGGAGAGCGACCCTGTAGGACCAGCCATCTCAATTTACTTGGACCCCTGAGACCTCTCAGACACTGGACTACCAACCAGGCAGCATACACCAGGTGATATCAGGCCCCTAACACATATACAATAGATTATTGCTGGGTCTGGGTTTAGTCAGAGAAGATCCACAAGAGACTGAAAACCCAAGGAGTGGGGAGGTCTGGTGGAGTGAGGGATTGGGGAAGACATACTCATGGAAACAGGAGTTGGGGGAGGTATGGGATGTGGAACAGTCAGAGGGTGGACAGGGAGGGGGATAAAATCTGGAGGGTAAAAATAAACATTAAATAAAATTAAACTTAAAAATACATGAAGTTAAACAAAAATAGTCCTAACATGGCACTATGAAGCAAGGAACTTCCAACAGCACCCATGAGTTAGTTTTCTGTTGGCCATCTATCTGCTGCTTAGAATGCAGCTGTCTTAGTGTTCTATTGCTGTGAAGAGACATCATGAACATTGCAACTCTTACTTTAAAAGATCATTTAATTGGGCCTGGCATAAAACTTCAGAGGTTTAGTTCATTATCAGCATGGCTCAGAAAATGGCAGAATATAGGCTGAGTAGAAGAGAGTTCCACATCCAGATCCAAAGTTAGCAGAAAGAGAGAACACTGGGTCTAGCTTGAGTTTTTGAAACTTTGAAACCCATCTCCAATGATCCACACCCTCCAACAAGACCAGGCCTACCCGATCTAGGTCACACACACTAATCCTATCAAATATTGCCACCCAAGCATTCAAATATATGACTATAAAGGCTATTCTTATTTAACCACCAAAATAATGAAAACATAAGTTTGTTTCCCTAGTAAGACTCCTTTTGAGAAGACCATTTTTCATTTGCAAGTGGATATCAATTGGAGTTAGCTTCTAGATTAGGGAAGGGGTATGTGTTCACTTTTGTACTCAGCTCTGTCTTCTCTACTCACTGTATCTGGTGCACAGCATACAGGTCCTGTGTATGCTCTCCTTTAGGCTCTGTGAGTTCATGTATAAGTCAATCTTGTTGATGAAAGGATCTGTTTCCTTTGTACCCTCTATCTTCTCAGGTTCTTATAATCTTTCTGCCTCTCCTTCCACAGCATATTCTAATCCTGAAAAGGAGGCAGGATAGAGTAGTAGATGGAGAAATCCCATTTTGGGCTGAGTATTCCAAAGTCTCTCATTATCTGTGTATTATCTGGCCATGAGTCTTTCTATTTGATCCCATTTGGCCAAGGAGGAAGTTTCTCTGATTATGGCTGAGCAAGACATTGATCCATGAATATAGCTGAATGTTCATTAGGAACAATTTCATTGACAGATTTATTTATTTGAGTTTACAGGAGTAATATTTGATTGTCTGGGTCCCCGAGCTATCTATTCTCAGGTTCTTGCCCAGCTAAGAAATATCAGGTATAGGTTCCATTTTGTGGGCCTTAAATCAAATCATATACTATTTAGTTATGCCCATAAGTTTTGTGTCACCATTTCACAAACATAACTTCCAGGCAGAACACTATGGTACATTAAAGGATTTGTGTCTGGCTTGCTGTTCATGTTTCTCTTTGTGTTCAGAGTAACTTCCTGTAACAAAGAAACTAGAAAGTAGGGATGAAGGCCCCAGGCAGATACCATAAATTTATCATCTTTAGTACCTTTTTCATGTACTTTCATATATATTATAACTATTACAAATTTCACTGTTCTATGATTAATTCTCAGTGTATTTTTAAAATTTTGATTGTATTTCCCACTGGGATCTTGACTCACACATAAAACCACTTTTTAGATCAGCATTTGTCACCTACAAAGTATATTTCTCACCTCTACATTTGCATGATTCCATAGTTTCCAAAGTAGGGGAATATTCACTGTGGTACCTTTTGGGTACTGGGATTATCTCTCCTTTCTGGGCATCAGAACCTTAGGGTATATTGTCAACCAAAGCTCTCTCTAAACAACATTGTATCCTGTTTTATCTTTAGTAAAAGAACAGAACAAAAGAATATACATAAAGAACATGGATGCCAACCAAACTACTGATACCTGTATAGTTTCCCTTTATGATGTTATATTGCACTCTGAGCACTGAATTGCCTAGCCTAATGCACTGCCTACCCACAACCACTTCTAACACTAGCTCTAGGAAGATGTATGCTATCACCAATCATCTACACTCATGTAAATGTACACATAGTTATTCACAAGCACACACATGATTAATAATAAATACATCTCCCAAAAAGACTAAAGTAAAAAACAAACAAAAGCAAAAACCCAAAAAAACAAACAAATATGGTTCTTACATGAAAAAGAAGTAGTTATTCCTGCTTGGTTATATTTGAGTTGAGATATGTCTCCTTTTTCACTCCCGTACCTAAATAGCAACTCCCCCTAGATATCTAGATACTGTCCTTCAGATTAATGTTGTTTATTTTAATAAATGTAGGCAGCCGTTTGGATATGATCTTCAGCAGCCGCTTAGACGATCGTATCCAAGATGGTGCTGGTTCCTGATACACTG
>NW_022196900.1:39691276-39716568 GCF_008632895.1 Mastomys coucha | reverse complement strand
AGTAAACCGTCGAGAGAAGAAGTCCAGGTGTTCGGTCGTTATTGCTGCTGGTAGGCAGCAGAAGCGCACCGCGCAAATAAATGTTCTACAGACTTCAGAATATCAGACTCTTCAACATCAATTATTTTATTTCATTTTAGTTTAGTTTAGTTTATAGTTTAGTTTAGTTTTTGGATTTTTTGAGACAGGGTTTATCTCTGCAACCCTGGCTGTCCTGGAACTCACTCTGTAGACCAGGCTGGCCTCAAACTCGGAAATCTGCCTGGCTCTGCCTCCTGAGTGCTGGGATTAAAGGCATGTACCACCACTGCCTGGCTAATAATGATAATTTTATTAATCAACTCAATATGTATAGTTTATTTCTCTGGAAAAATTATGTGTCACCTAAATAGCAGTTTCACATAATGCTACAAAAAACAAATTCTTTCTCTCACATGGTTGAGATTTTTTCCTCCATTTAGTGGTAGTTGAGGATATTATACATACATTTTGGTTATAATTCCCCTCCCTTCTAGCTTTTGAGATATATACACACTGAATCCACTGTAGCTGAACACAGTTTACCTTGCACTGGCAGTGCATTGAACATGTGATCTCCATATAACACATTCCTCATGAATACTTTGACAAATCTAGAAATAAAGATTTGTTTCAACATAATAAGTAAATAAGGCGGAAAGAAAAACTCAAAATGCCCTCATTTATAGGTTATACATAATATATATGAAAAGCTAAAATTCTAAGCTGATAAATGTATTTACCAAATTACTGTGATACAAAATTAACAGAAAAACTCAGAATCCTACTTATACAAAAATGGCAAACATACTGAAAGTAAAATCAGGAGAAAGTACTGTTGCCAATATTCTCTGTTTAGATCTTGTTGTAATTGTGCACTAAAAAGAGCTGGATCTGTTTTTTCTGGGGATGTGGTTTAGCTACTGACTATCAGGAATAGTAATAGGTCTGTTAAAATTCTTATCTGATCCTGATTTAATTTTGTTAAGTGATATGCATTAAGAAAAAAAAAAATCACTTGTTTCGGAGTTTTCCAAATTGGTGGAGTATGGGTTTTTAAGGTATATCTTTATTATTTTCTGGATTATTTTTGTAACATTTGTACCAGTGAAGTTTCAGTTGCTATGATAAAGGCAATGAGAGAATGGAAGTCCACCCAGTACGTCAGGCTGCTATGGATAACTTAGCTTTATACAGAGGGCTCAGACAGGAGGGAAGATGGGGGTAGAAGATAAGCTAATGTGTATGGTTCAGACATACGACGGAAATGGAGGGCAGGTAGCAGAAGATTGCACTGCTCTCTTTAGGTTAGAGGATTTCATCTACTTCCTTCCGTAGGGTTGGATTTACAGATATATATTGTTTAAATTTGGGTTTTATCACAGAATTATTATTTTCTTCATCTATTATGATTGAAGATTTTCTGGTATAATATTCTGGTCTGAATATTTTTCTCTTTTAGAGTTTATAGACTATTCTGACATTTAGTCTCTATTTAGAAGTCAGGTTTTATTCTGACAGTTCTGCCTTTATATGCTTCTTAGCTATTTTTCTGCCTTTCAAATTTTAATATTCATTCCTAGGTCTGCTTCTTTTGTGATGTCATTTTTATGGATCATTAGGGATTTCTTTTCTGGTCTAGTCAATTTTTTGTTCAATATGGTTCTTGTACCTAACACCTATCTCCTTCTTTAATATAATTTTCTTCCATGTTTTGGTTAAAAATAAATTTTGTGAAGTTGGTCTAGGTTTTTGTTTATTCTTTCATTCTATTTCTTATTGAATTTGGTCTTTTTACAGTGTGCTAAATTTCCTGGAAGTTTTTGTGGGGGCAGGATATTTTTATATTGAACATTTTTGACCATAGTATCTATTTCTCCTATCTTGTCTTCAATGACTGAAAATGTCTCTTTCATATCTTGTACTATATTGGCACTTACCTCTGAGACACTATCTCCATCATAGGAATTCTTTTTGAGTTGTCTTTATAATTTTCATCATAATAAGCAGTATTATTATTGAACAATTTATTGATCATTATTTTATTTTTAAAATAAAAACCAGTGGGTTGGAGAAATGGCCTAGTGGTTAAGAGCATTGGTTGGTTTTCCAGAGGACCTGGGTTTGATTCTAAGCACTCATGTGGAGGCTCAAAACCATATGTAGCTCCAGTCTTACAAGATTTGATGCCTTCCCTTTACCTGGCCTCCAGAGGCACCAGACAAGCACATGGTGCAGAGATATACATACAGACAAAATATCCATAGAATAAAATAAATAAATGTTAATTTAAAAAATAAAATAAAATAAAAACTAAAATATGCAATTTTGTTGTTATGTAGTAATCAGTTACTATATAAAGATGACCTTAAAAATATGGAGCCAAAACAGTTACACCACTCCTGAGTAGTATGGACTTAGATATACAAAGCAAAATAAATACCTCACCTTCCTTTGTGTATTGGTTTGATCAAAATTTTATAGCAAATAAAAATTTCCAAAGGAAAATAATCCTGCAGATTATGTGTGTGTGTGTGGGGGGGTGTATGTATGTGTTTACAAGAAAAAAAAGGAGAATACGAAGAAAAATTCTTGAGCTCTAATCAAATTCTCAATGTCAGAGATTTGGGCCTTTTCCCATTTTGAAGGCATGGACACAGTCTTAATCATGTCTGAATTTCTAGTTTCAAGGAGTAATTCAGAAAAAAGAAAGCCAAAATAAAGCAAAGTTAAACAAAATTACACATAAATGCCTTTAAATTTTCATTGTTTTGGTCAACTGGATGTGTACTGGAGTGTGGTTGATATACCCAGTAAGATTCTACTGAAGAACATCAATTCTCCTTTGCCAGCAGACAATCAACTTTAGGTAGTTTCTTGTTCAGGAACAGACTCCTATGTCTACTTCCCTATTTCACTGGTGGGAACATATCTGGCTTGAGCCTATGGATTTATCCTGTATGTTGCCAGTCTTTGTGAGTTAATATGTGCATCAGTCATGATGTATATAGAAAATTTTTTTTCCTTGAAGTTATCCATTACCTTTGGTTGGTACAGTTTTTTTTTACCTCCTTACCTACAAACATCCATGGGGTTTGAAAAGGATGGGTTTGATGAAGATATCCCATTTAGATCTGAGTCCTCCAAAATATTTGATTCTCTGCAGATTCTTTGGATTTAGGGCTCTGTGCTAATTTTTATCAACTGAAAGAAGTTTCTCTCATGTTCATTGATCTAGACACAAATCCAAAGTTATAACAGTATGTCAATATCTCTTGAGCAACCAATAAATTCATTTAAGAAAAACAACAGAGCACTTTGTTTGTTTCCATCATCATGAATTGTAGGACATATCTATATTTTATTGAACAGCTTGTAAAAGAAAATGGATCTCAACTTCTATAATACTGTGCTGGAATAGAAGCTAGATCACTATGATGTTTTGAGTAAGAAGCCAGGATAACAAAGAATTGATCCTACTTAAAAGTGAGAAAAGGTGAAAGAGATCACAACCTTAAAGAAGATGTTAGAATAGTTGGAAATAGAATACAAGCAGAAGAATGATTCATTGAAGGCAACAAGCAGCATTTGGCTAAGAGCACAGTTCTCTAGACACTGGAGAGGAGGCATAAGCTTTACTGTGAAGGGTTTACAAGCAGCTGTAGTGATTGAAAAAAACGCTGTTAGATTTACTTTTTTGACAGAAATGTGGATCTTGAAATCTTGCAAAATTTTAGTCCTCACTCCAGTGTGATGGAATAACAGAATAGACAAGGTCCAATTTTGACAGCTTATATCTCTTAAGGCAGTGTCTCTGTGCAACCGTGGTAGGGGATGATTTGTCTAGAGACTCTGGAATAGAGAACCAGCATAAGTCACAGATTCTAGAGTCATTGTGTTGCTAGGCATCTGGGAGTCAGCCATGGACTGGAGAGTGGAAGAATATAATCATAAGATGGTTCAGGAGTTAAGAGCACTGACTGCTCTTCCAGAGGTCCTGAGTTCAATTCCCGGCAACCACATGGTGGGTCAAAACCATCTGTAATTGGATCAGATGCCCCCTTCTGGTGTTTCTTAACACTGTGACAGTATACTCATATAAATAAAATAAGCAAATATTAAAAAGCAAAATCAAAAATAAAACAAAAGAATATAAGCATAGTAAGAGATTCAGCTAGTAGGGTGTTCAGCTCAGACAGGGAAGTATATGAGGGTGCTAAGACATCCCTCAGTGGCTTAAATTTAGCTGGGAGGTTTATACAAGCTTACCAGCAAACAAGATTGGTCTACCTCTGCAACCAATCCTTTCTTTTTTGCTCAATGTCATAAAGATAGAAAGGCAAAATTCTCTAATGGAGACTTGATATTTCCAGCCTCATTCATTCAGTAAGCTTCATGTTGAAAAGCAGATATTGAAAGTATTAAATCTGGCCTACCTGTAGAGTGAGTTCCTTGACTGCTTCTCTCTGTCACAATGCAGCAACAAGTTACAAATTGGTTAAAAACATTAACTTCTTAAAAATTGGGATGTTGGGAAGGTAGGAGAACATGCTCCATAGATTACATGGCCTAGTACAAGCAGCACAGGCTCCTGATAGGCAAAGACAACAATAATGTGAAGACATCTTTGACAATCAGCTATCATTTGCCTCCTATATGCTCAGCAGCAGTCTAAAACAAAAAAGCCTCCAAGTACAACCATCCTTGTAAACTTCATGTGTCCACAATGTTGCTCAAAAGCTTTATTATTTTCTTTGTTATAACACTTCCCTTTTCTTTCTATAACTATTTCTATGGTATTTGATTCCTAATTTAATTTTTGCTAAATGGTTGATGCCTTTATTTTTACTCCTTTGTATATTTATGTTGTAATATTACAGGTGTCTGTTGTATATGAATACATACATGTGTGTAGTGTGTGTGTGTGTGTGTGTGTGTGTGTGTGTGCATTCCAAGGTATACATTGAGGTTACACAAGTCAACTTGGTGGAGTTGGAGTTGATTTTCCCTTTCCACTCTATATGTTCTGGAGAATGAACTGTTTGTTAGTTTTGGCAGCAATCACCTTTAACTTCTAAGACATTTTCTACCAATCAAATACTCATGTAATTTTTAATGTTTTTCATTAATAAGAAAAAAGTGTGTCTGCTGGGTCAGATGCCGATATAGCTAAAAATTGACCAGAGGTCGAGGACCCCTATAGCAGAATTAAAGGGAAGACTGAAGGAGCTGAAGGGGATGGCAACCCAAAGGAAAACCAACAATGTCAACCAACCTGGACCACTGGGAACTCCCAGAGACTCATCCACCAGCCAAATAGCCTACAAGGCTTGTCTGAGCAGCACCTCACCTGCCAGCACATATGTAACAGAGGGCTGACTTGTCTGGCCTCAGTGGGAAAGAATGTGTCTAGTCCTACAGAAACTTGATGCCCAGGGGTGGGAGAATACTACCAGAGGCACCCTCTCAGAGGTGATGGGGATGGGGAAGTGGAGAAGAAAGCTGAGAGGGGGTCTGGGAGTGGGTAAACATTTGGCATGCAAATAAATAAAATAATTAATTAATGAAAAAATAAGAATGAAATTTTTATATATTAATATCTCTAAATTCATAAAATTTCCATTTGTTAAGTTTTGTTCAGACTTATTATTGATGTTATTATATAATCACTATGATAATTCTTCAAAATTGAAAACAGGAATTACATATGATCCAGCTATACTACTTCTCCATGAATTTCCATAAAGATTTGAAGTCAGATTACCACTAATAAATTTGTCCTTACAATAGTATTAACACAATATTTAAAACAAAACTATAGAAACAGCCTAGACTGCTGTCAAGAGATGAGTAAATAAGAACAATGTGAACTACGTATATACTAAAGCTTTATTCACCCACAAAAAGAAATAGAGTCAGGTCATTTGAAAGAAGCAGATGAAATTGAATGTCATGAGGTTAACATAAATAAGATCAAATTAATGTTCTGTGTTAATCACATGTGTTTCTTTGTGACATGAAACTAGAAGGGGATGAAACAGAGGAGTAAATGATCTAAAGAGACATGCAGTGAGGAACAAGAAACAATCAAGGAGGGAAGAATGACATAACACTATAGCTCAATGAAACCTGCCTTCCTCACTTCCCAAGAAATGAAGGTAAAGGCACACAGCTTCACAGCCAAATGGCAAGGCATTTTCTTGGTGATGCCATGGAACATGTTCTGGCAAAGGATGCTCAAGTTTAGGGTTATTTACTAATAGGAAATGTAAGTATATAATTTGAAAACAGCAGATAAGGAATAAGGCCTTATTTTAGATTTCTGTTAAATATATACTTATTAAATTACAAGGATTTGTTGTTGATTAAATGGATCAACAGCTAAAGGAATTTGCCACACCACACCATGCCAGTTTAATTTTATGCACTCATAAAGTATTTTGGTCTCTGAATGCAGGCTATGCCTCACAGACACACATGCACAAACAAACACACAGATGCACAATTAAAGCATGCCTGCAATAATTTTGCAACAGTAACATTACAATAAATATATTATTGTCTATTTTCTTTATTTATATTTCTTTTTGTGTGTTTAACTTGTACATTTATTTATTTCTTTTTCTTTTGTATTAGATATTTTCTTTATGTACATTTCAAATTACATCTCCTCTTCTGGTTATCCCTCTGAAAACAAACAAACAAACAAACAAACAAAAAACCAAAACCAAAAACAAAAGACAAACCCCTCCCTCTGCTCACCAATTCACTCTCTCCCACTTCCCAGCACTGACATTCCCCTACACTGGGGCATAAACCTTCACAGGACTAAGGACCTCTCCTTCCGTTGATAACCAAATAGGCCATCCTCTGCTATACATATGCTGCTGGAGCCATTAGTCCCACCATATATACTCTTTGGTTGGTAGTTTAGTCCCTGGGAGCTCTGAGGGTACTAGTTAGTTCATATTGTTGTTCGTCCTAAGGGGCTGCAAACCCTTCAGCTCCTTGGGTCCTTTCTCTAGCTCCTTCACTGGGGACTCTGTGCTTAGTCAAATAGATGGTTCTGAGTCTCTACTTCTGTAGTAGTCAGGCACTGTTAGAGCCTCTCAGGAGACAGCTATATTAGACTCCTGTCAGCCAGCACTTGTTGACTTCCACAATAGTGTCAGGGTTTGGAGATTGAATATGGAAAGGATATCCCCTTCCCCGATTTCCCTCCCTCCAGGAAATACCCTTATTATATCCTCCCTGCCCCTGCTTCTGTGAGGGTGTTCTTCTACCCACTCACCCATTCTCACTTCCCCACCGTTGATTACCCTATACTAGGACATCTATCTAGCCTTCATTGGACCAAGGACCTCTCCTTCCATTGATGAAAAGGCCATCCTTTGGTACATATGCAGCTGGAATCATGTGTACTCCTTTCTTGATGGCTTAGTCCCTGGGAGTTCTGGGGGTCTTGTTGGTTGATATTTTTGTTCTTCCCATGGGATTGCAAACCCCATAAACTCCTTCAGTCCCTTCTCTAACTCTTATATTAGGGATTCCGTGCTCAATCCAATGGTTGACTGCTAACATCCACCTCTATTTGTAAGGCTCTGACATGGCCTCTCAGGAGACTGCCATATCAGGTTCCTTTCAGCATTCACTACTTGGTATCTACAATAGTGTCTGGGTTTGATAACTTTATGTGGGATAGATCTCCAGGTGGGACAGTCTCTGGGTGGCCTTTCCTTTAGGCTCTGCTCTACACTTTATCTCCATATTTGCTCCTGTGAGTATTTTGTTCTAAGAAAGACCAAAGCACCCACCATTTTGTCTTTCTTCTTATTGAGCTTCATGTGGTCTGTGAATTGTATCTTGGTTATTTGGAGCTTTTGGGCTAATATCCACTTATCAGTGAATGTATACCATGTGTTTACTTTTGCAATTAGGTTACTTCACTCAGGATATTTTCAAATTTTATCCATTTGCCTAAGAATTTGATGAATTCATTGCTTTTTAATAGCTCAGTGGTACTCCATTGTGTGAATATGCTACATTTTCTGTATCCATTCCTCAGCTGCAGGACATCTGTGCTCTTTCCAGCTCCTGGCTATTATAAATAAAGCTGCTATGAACATAGTAGAGCATGTGTCCTTATTACATGTTGGAGTATCTTTTGAGTATGTGTCCAGGAGTGGTATAGCTGGGTCCTCAGGGAATACTGTGTCCAATTTTCTAAAGAACCACCAAACTGATCTCCAGAAGGATGTTACCATCTTGCAGTCCCACCAGCAATGCAGGAGTGTTCCTCTTTCTCCACATCCTCGCCAGCATCTGCTGTCACCTGAGTTTTGATCTTAGCCATTCTGACTGGTTTGAGGTGGAATCTCAAGGTTGTTTTGATTAGCATTTTCCTGATTACTAAGGATGTTGAACATTTCTTGAGGGGCTTCTTATCCATTCAATATTCCTCAGTTGAAAATTCTTTGATTAGCTCTGTACCTTATTTTTTAATAGGGTTATTTGATTCTCTGGAGTCTAACTTCTTGAGTTCTTGGATATTAGCCCTCTATCAGATGTATATCTTTTCTCAATCAGTTGGTTGCCTTTTTATCTTACTGACAGTGTCCCTTGCCTTTGCAATTTTTACAGAAGCTTTGCAATTTTATGAGGTCCAATTTGTTGATTCTTCATCTTACAGCATAAGCCATTGGTGTTCTGTTCAGTAATTTTTCCCCTGTGCCCATGTGGTGGAGGCTCTTCCCCTCTTTCTCCTCTCTAAGTTTCTGTGTATCTGTTTTTATGTGGAGGTCCTTGATCCACTGGGATTTGAGCTTTGTACAAGGAAATAAGAGTGAGTCAATTTGTATTTTTCTACATGCTGACTGCCAGTTGAACCAGCACCATTTGTTAAAAATGCTGTCTTTTTTCTACTTGATGGTTTTAACTTTTCGTCAAAGATAAGTGACCATATTTGTGTGGGTTCATTTCTGGGTCTTCAATTCTATTCCATTGATCTTCCTGCCTGTCTCTGTACCAATACTAGGCAGTTTTTATTACTATTGCTCTGTAATACAGCTTGAGGTCAAGGATGGTGATTCCCCCAAAAGTTCTTTTATTGTTGAGAATAGTTTTCAATATCCTGTTTTTTTGTTTGTTTGTTTGTTTTGTTTTGTTTTGGTATTCCAAATAAATTCACAAATTGCTCTTTCTAACTCTATGAAGAATTGATTTGGAATTTTTATCGGGATTGCATTGAATCTGTAGATTACTTTCAGCAAGATGGCCATTTTTACTATATTAATCCTGCCAATCTATAAACTTGGGAGTTCTTTCCATCTTCTGAGTTCTTCTTTGATTTCTTTCTTCAGAGACTTGAAGTTCTTCTCACATAGATCTTTCACTTCTTTAGTTAGAATCACACCACCAAGGTATGTAATATTATTTGTGGCTATTGTGATATAATTTATTCATAATTTCTTTTTCAGCCTGTTTATCTTTTGAGTAGAGAAAGGCTACTGATTTGTTTGAGTTAACTTCATATCCAGTCACTTTCCTGAAGTTGTTTATCAGCTTTAGGAGTTCTCTGGTTGAATTTTTGGGTTCACTTAAGTATATGATCATATCATTTGCAATTAGTGATATTTTGACTTCCGCTGCATCTGAGAACCTGGCATGACCAAGCTCCTGAGATGCTGGGATCCTGGGATCCTAAGATCCTGGTCATAAGTGCCTGGGAGTAGAGACTCCTCTGGTGGGGCTGGCTGCTGTGTTTATGCCCAAGGTAGACAGGGCCAGACCAGAAGGAACCCGAGCCACAGGTCAGGCAGGGTTCCTGTATCAGTGGATCCTCCTGGTCCCAGTTACTCCTGGTGGTGTTGGAACAGATGTTGTGTTCTACTCACTGCTGATCCTAAGATCTAGGGCATGCTCAATGAACAACTTCTCATGCACATGACATGTGATAACTATTTCCCTCTAATGGAGAAGTGAAAAGTTCACTGTATATACAGATAAGGTAATAATGAAGTAAAACTTTGTACATATTTCACTTTTAAAAAATCAATGAGTAAAATATTTGTGTTTCTTTCTATATTGATTTCTTATTTGAAAATGCATTAGCATTCTTGTATTTGGCTGCTAATAGTATCAGCCTTAAAAGCTGAAATGTAGCTGGGTCTTGATACCATTCATCAAAGTGAAATGAAATATGTAAGCCAAGATTCTATACTTTCTGTACAGTGCTTGCTACATGTTTAGGGGTGTTGTCATCTTAAAATTGTGTGTAAATTTGTCAACCTTCGACTGTCCTAAGCACCACTTTAATTCCTCCATGGTAAGGTTTGTGTTTAATAGTCTTTAGAAATTAATCATTGTCAGTACATTGCTAAAAGAAAACATAATAAGACATTGATGAAGTGACTACGATTTATGCACCGTATATAAAAATTAGATTATTTAGGAACAGACTGAAAGCTTACATATATTACTGCAGAGAGCTGCTTACAGTAAACAAAATTAAAAATGGTTTCAAAAAGAAAATAGGTGTTTCTTGGTTTCCTTTGTAAAGTACAAAAGGAGCCCTCTGTGAGCTTTTCTGCTACCTCTTTGAAGAAAAATTGGCTAAGTTCACTGATAGAGTTGTGCAACATTAGTGTGACTCACTATTATGCCAAAGGAGATAATTTTGAATAATATGAGAGAGGTTTGTTAATAATTCAGACATGAAGCACTCTAGGGAATTAAACAATGACAGATTAGTTTTAAAGGGAAGGGGGTTAAAGAAGCTTCTACTAGGTTTATTTGTTTAGAAGGACCCAGTAGATGATCTCTCAGAAGAAAAGTAAGGTGCCTAGACCTGATGAATGAAACCAAAGATTTACACCTGGCTTTCACATGCATGCATACACATATGTAATCACAATACCAACATCTGTGCATACAATGTACATATACACTCACTCACACACACACACATACACATTCACACCCAAAAAGTGAGAGATCTAAATAAAGGAAATCTGAAGATGATGTACACTTTACTGTACCCATCTCTAACAATATATTTAAAATATAAAGTATGACATTAAAATCATGGGGATTGTACTTATAGTAACAGTGTATTAACTAGTATAAGAATATGATCTTAAATGAATAGAATAGAGACACTTAAGCCAGCAGAAATATTTGACTTCTTAAAGGAGTGACATGTACTTGAGCTTCATTTTATTCTTAATTAAATGTCTAATAAGTAAAAAAAAAAAAACATGTCATTTATATTTCTTATATTTTCTATTAAAAGGAAAAAGATTTATAAAATTCAACAATTATCTAGTAAAACACATACATAGTAAACTTTAAAAGCTCTGGTGTGAGGAAAATAAAAGTAGTCTCTACATAATGAGAAAATTTAAACTGTGCCATATGACCAGATTGAAAATATATGTCAAATGCTTTTGGGAGCTCAAAATATTACATATACTTAAAGTTACATATAATATGAATAGCATTTCTTGCTTGTCAGGTCCCAGGAAGTGATCTGTCCCAATAAAATAAGATGAATGAAATTTGTGAATCTAAAACAAGAATGTACAAAAAATTCACTATTAAAAACTATTAATTCACTGTTAAAAAAACTTGAATACTTATATAATGAGATAAACTTTGGAAGATAAATTAAACATACAATATTTTAAGTAACAGTCAAAATTCATGTAAGGAATTATAAAGTAGAGAGCGCATACACAGAATAACTAAAAATCAAGAAAAGAAACAAGACCGCACATGCCTTGTCTTGTAAGATAATGGAGGCAGGTAATCTGCAGTGAGCACCATCAGAACAGAGAATCATCAGCTAGTCAAAACAAAACAAAAAACAGTGAAGGCTAGATTCTCCTTAATAGGAAGCTTTTAATGGATTAGAAATGAGGATATGTCTGATTGATCAAATAATTTGGGAAGAGGTGAGGTAGAAAAATGACAAATACTATTAGAAAAAAATGTCTTTATTTGTTGATGAGTGTGCTGGGTAGTTTATTCCAAGTTGCAGCAACTACAGTAATCTAAGAGGAGGAAACCTCAACATAGATAGTGCCTCCAGAAGACCTAGCTGTAAACAGACAAGGCTGTTGAGTATTTTCTTAATTAGTGATCACTGGGGGAGGCCCCTGACTATTGTATGTAGGGACACTACTAGGAATCTGGTCCTAGGTTCTATAAGAAAGCAGGATGAACAAGCCTTGAAAAGCATGCCAGTAAGTGTGGCTTTTATACTGGCTCCCTGGCTCAAGGAATTTGCCATGTTTGAGATCCTGTCCTGATTTTCTTCAGAGATGAATAATGTTATGGAAGCATAAGCAAAGTAAACCCTTTTCTTCTCAATTCATTTTTGACCATGATGTTTCTGTGACTATTGCTGACATTGAGTGCATGAAAACCGCTCTTGGTTCTGAGAAGTAACTTTTAATATGTCTATTGTTGCTGTGTTCTTCAAACAAATGAGAACAGAATGTTGTGATCATTCAGAGGAGGATTGGTTTTGGATTACATAAAGGCAGCATCAGTGCATTTATTGAGGAACTTGGGTACATTTTAAGTCCTTCAAGTATATGGATGAATATAGGCAAGGCAAGGGGAGTTGAAGGTGGTATTATCCTTCAAGGGTTTCTTTTTTAAATTTATTTACTTTAATTATATATATTTTCTATTCCATATACCAAATAATATTTTTCATTATTTAAGTGTAAATATTTTTTAAAAACAACATAGAGAAAAGTTCATGAACTCAGTGTTGGTATGATACATGGGAGATGTTTATAGAGATTGGAAAATGCACATCCAAACATTGTGAGGAACATAAATATCCCAGGGAAAATACTGACACAGAAGAACATGTAATACCTCTATCTTATATCATGTAATTTTCAATATGTAATAGTTGTGTTCAATTTATATTTTGAGACAAATATGTTATTTTTTTTAATTAATCAGAAAAGATGAAATGTTGCAGCATTTTCTCTGTCCAATCACATTAGAGCAGTGACAGGCCTGTGATTAGACAGGAATAGAGAGGTGGAGCTAGAAGTTTAGGACTGAGAGAGGTCGGAGAGTAGAGAGAAGCAGAAAAATCATCATGGAGACAGGTGAACAGGAGGTCGATCCAGACCTCGCATGGTTTTAAACAGCCACAGGTAGTCAAGGTTATTACAAAGTTAGAATTATTTGATTAAAACATTATCTTTATCATTTGGCTCCGAAGTTATTGTATTGGCATCTTCTAAATTGTGATCTTATTGACTGCATAATTAAGTCCAAGAATCATGTTTGTACCAGGTAACTAAGCGCTAGATGACTGATGGTGGAGTGTGTGGAGCATTTCATGTAAACGAGATGATCTTGCTAGCTGGGAGAAAATGGCAGGCTTCCACAGGGACATAGTGATGTGGCCGGCCAGTACCAGCACTAGAACAAGAGGAGTGAGCCTTTTTTTTTTTTTTTTTGTTTTTCGAGACAGGGTTTCTCTGTGTAGCCCCGACTGTCCTTGAACTCACTCTGTAGACCAGGCTGGCCTCGAACTCAGAAATCTGCCTGCTTCTGCCTCCCAAGTGCTGGGATTAAAGGCGTGCACCACCAATATTTCATGCAACAGGGAAAAGTCCATGAACTCAGTATTGGTATGATACATGGGAGATATTTATAGAGATTGGAAAATGCACATCCAAACATTTTGAGGAACATAAATATCCCAGGGAAAATACTGACACAAAAGTATATTTTATGCTAAACATTGATAGGCAAAATGAAGACTTTAGAAATGCCTGTGTTATATGTCTTGGGGTATGACCATAAGGGTATTTCAATAGAGTTTGCAAAATGGAAACTCTATGTTATCACTAATGACTATTACTCAATTATTAATTTCATTCATATTCTATTTAAAAAGTTCACTTTAAAAATAATTTTACATGTTATGTGTATTTTGTTTTTATGGAATTGTACATCACTTACATGGCTGATACCCATACAAGGCTAAAAGAGAAGATCAGATCTGGGAGAACCCAATTGCAGATAGTTATGAGCTGCTGTGTAGATGTTGAGAATCTAAGTAAGGTTCTCTGATAGAGAGGCTAGTACTCTTATTTACAGTGTCAACTCTTTTTCTTTTTCATTTTCATTAGATATTTTCTTTATTTACATGTAAGTTTCTCCTTTCACAGTTGTCAACTATTTAACCTGAGTTCATGGAGCTTTTGTTCAAAAATATGTCTTGAGCTATTTTTTCTTATTTTTCTCTAGAAATATTTGTGTTGTGGATTTAAGCTTAATTTTTTTTGTTGGTCTTTTAATTCCTTTTGTTTGTTTTGTTTTGCAAGGGAAGAATAAGGAGCTATTGTTTATTTTCTGCGTGTAAAAGGCAGTTTAGAAGCTCCATTTATTAAATCAGCTGTCTTGGTTTTCCTAAAAATTTTGTTTTTAACTCCTTTGTCAAAAATTAAGTCATAGTTAGGTGCATGTAATTTTTATCACTTTTATTATATTTCTAAGTTTATATACATCTATGTCAATGTGGCTTTGTAGCATAATTTGAGTTTTCTGTGGTAATACGTATGGTGCTGTTATTTATACTTAAGATTATTTTTTATAGCTGTGGTCTGTTATGTTTCCAAATGAATTTTTAGATGGTTCTTTTTTTGATGTCTGTGAAGAATGTCATTAAAATTTTGATTGGGCCGGGCAATGGTGGAGCATGCCTTTAATCCCAGCACTTGGGAGGCAGAGGCAGGCAGATTTCTGATTTCGAGGCCAGCCTGGTCTACAGAGTGAGTTCCAGGACAGCCAGGGCTATACAGAGAAACCCTGTCTCCAAAAATAAAAACAAAAACCAAAAATGATTGGATTGTTTTGAATTACTGTACTAGTCTTGGTACTATATTAATTATGTAGTTGTTGTTTTCATAAAAGACTACAACCGAGAGAATTTGTGGAACAGTTTATATGGTGTTGCAGTTCCAGAGGTTTAGTGTCCATGAGTAGAGTAGAGACAACAAGTGATAGGCATAGCAAGTAGAGCAGATCCCGACCACTCTGTCAGGACTTGGACTGTAAGCACAAAGCAGAGGCAGTGACCTCAAAATGGCATGAATTCCTAATCTCTCAAAACCTAATACCTGTGGCATATCTCCTCCAACAGGGCCACAAACACTAACCTTTCCCCAAAGAATCATCTATAGAATATGAATAGAGAACAACTATTCATATGCTAGAGACTACAAAAACTACTAAAGGCCTATAGCCATTTCACACTATTAATTCTAAAAACCTTTAGTAAATAGGTTTTTCTATGGGTAGGCATTTTTGTGAATGTGAGAGGAAAAATATATCAATGAAATGAAAGAATTTCAGCTACTTCTATTTGTATACACCTTGACACTACACTGCTAGAACACAGTCAAAAGAATGCCCCATGAAGAACTGTTCCATATGGAACTGGGAAAAGGCTAGAAGAAAAAAAGGGGGGGGGGCAGTGGGCCTTTTAGCTCAAGTATATTTATTTTGCTAAAGTTTTTGTAGATGTGGTTTTATGCCTCCTGCGACAATTATTTACATCCAATTTCTAATACATTGTTGTTGGATATCAGATCATAGCTATAGCACTCAATCTAGTCAATGTACCTTGAATATGGCCTTGTGCCTCGTGTTAGTGCTTTCCCATGTGTAATCTATGGTAGATGCAGGGCAATTGTGTTTCAATTGGTCTGTCCTGAGATAATTCCTGGAAAGGGCTGCTGTGTTAATATTTAGTACATGCTTATTGGTATGTACTTACTTGTTTTTCTGATCATATTTCTCTGACTATGCTTTGTTGAACAAAAACAACCTTCCTTGGTTTGTTGTTTTCCTTGTTTCTTTTGTGTATAAAAATACACTGAAACTGAAGTTAGGTTGTCTACAGCACCAGACTGTATTCTGCTCATTCCCTAAGATCCTCAAATCCCAGGTCCAGCAGAAAACAATTGCTCAGGTCAATAAAAATCAAAACTATACTTAAGATATTCACAGACTCCATCAAAAAAATTTAGAACTGATAATTATTAAGGGAACCAGAATATGCCAAAAATAACAAAGCTATGGCTAGTGAGTTTTTAATTTATATTTTTTATTATTATAGGGATTTATTACTGATTGTAGAGAAATGTAGCCATGATTGCAAACTTAGAAACACTTTTTGTTATTAATCTTCAATTCTTTTATATATTACATAATTGTATGTAGTTGTAAAGTAAGGAAATAACTTTGCTAGGTTTGTGTTTGTTTTAGGAAACTATGAATAAAAATTCAGAGATATTATGGTTTCACTGTAAAACTAATAATCTGAGGTCCATGTTGAAACCATAAAATATTCTACATTTGGTTTTCTGTTTCATTCTCTCATTGTAAGCTACTGATTTCAATGTCTATTTGTTATTTGATGACCACATCCACTGTTATCTTTTTCTTTTTTAAAATTAGTTTATTTATTTACATTTCAAAAGTTGTCCCCTTTCCTCGCCCTCCTCCACTAGTTCTTCACCCCATTCCTCCTTTCCCTTGCATCTGAAATGGTGTTTCTCCACCAGCCAACCCACTCTCACCTTACCCTTATCAGCTTTTCTCTTCCCTAGGATATCAAGTTTCCACAGGATTAATCTCATCCTCTCCCACTGAGGCTAGAGAAGACAGTTCTCTACTACACATGTGCCTAGGCCATAGACCAGACCGTGTATACTCACTGGTTTTTGGCTTAGACTGTCAGAGCTCTGAGGGGTCCCCATTAGTTGCCACTGTTGTTCTTGCTATGGGGTTGCAATTCTTCTCAACACTTCAGTACTTCTCCTAAGGTTTCCATATGGATCCCTGACCTAAATCCAATGGTTGGTTGTAAGTATCAGCATCTGTCTCAGTCAGCTGCTAGTAGAACCTCTCAGATAGCCATACTAAGCTGTCTGCAAGCACAATATGGCATTAGTAATAGTGTTTTTGAAGATGGGTGAGTGGCCACCTGAATCAGCTGAGTGCCATATTTATCTACTAGTGGTGGTCTCTTCAGGTTGTATCACCCCACTATAGAGGATTTTGACAAATGTCATTCCCATTGAATCCTGGTAGCCTCTCACATCCCAGGTCTCTGTGACTTTCTAGGGGATTTCCTCACCCCTACCTCACCCATACTTATTTGGATTCTTTTTCTGTGATGTCACCACCATATCTGGTCCTGTCCCCAATTTCTCTTCCCCTACCCTCTCCCACCCAGGTCCCTCCCTCCCTCTGCCTTCCTTGATTTTTTTGTCTCCCCTTCTAAGTTGGTAGCAGGTATCCACATTTGGGCCTTCCTGCTTGTTAAGCTTCCTATGGTCTGCGAGTTGTATTATGGGTATTCTGAGATATTTGGCTGATAACCACTTTTTACTGAGTATATAACAAGCTGTCATTCAAAATCAAGGACAGTCAAACCTGACTGATGTATGCTCTCTCAGATGGGAAAAAGATGATACAGATCCTTCCCAAATAGATTCTGACACCCCGTTTGCAATTTAAGGTGATATGAAATACTACCTTATTTTTGACCTGCTTTAAATAAAAACAACATTTTTTTATTTGACATTTTCTTTATTTACATGTCATACATGTCCTTTGCTGGTTTCCCCAGGAAAGGAAAGAAGAAAAGAAAATAAGAAAAATAATAAGATTTAAAAAACCCTGTTCTCTCCCCACTCCCCCGATCACTAACCCATCTTCTCCCATTTCATGGCCCTGACATTCCCCTACACTGGGGCATAGAACCTTCACAGGACTAAGGGCCTCCCCTACCATTGATGACTGACTAAGCCATCCTCTGCTATGCATATGCTGCTGGAGCCATTAGTCCCACCATATGTACTCTTTGGTTGGTGGTTTAGTCCCTGGGAGCTCTGAGGGTACTAGTTAGTTCATATTGTTGTTTGTCCTAAGGGACTGCAAACCCTTCAGCTCCTTGGGTCCTTTCTCTGCTTCTTCATTGGGCAACCTGTGCTCAGTCCAATGGATGGCTGTGAGCCTCTACTTACTTCCTCTTTATTAAATAATATTGAGTCCTAACTTAAAATATAAGATTTAATTTCATATATAATTTGGCTTTATTTTTATATGTTTCATTATTGAATGTAACTCTTAAATATACAGCAAGAAAGACAAACTTTTTAAAGACATAATGAATTTTATAGGCAAATGGATGCAACTTGAGAATATCATCCTGAGTGAGGTAACCCACTCCCAAAAGAACATGCATGGTACATACTCACTTACAAGTAGATGGACATTAGCCATAAAATACAGGTACCACGCTATATTCCACAGACCTGAAGATGGTAAGCAAGAAGAAAGGCCCATGCTAGTATGATTGAATCTCACATAGAAGGGGGAATAAAATAGTTGTAAGAGGCAGGTGAAGGGGAAAACTGGGGAGGGATGGGCTTCAGGATTTGATGTGGATATACAGGGGAGAACAGCAAAGAATAGCCATGAGAATGAATGGAAATCTGACTGGGAGGGGAGTATATCTAGAGGATATGCCAGAGACCAGGAATAGGAGAGGCTCCCAGGAATTGATGGAGGTGGTACTGGCAATGCACTGGCTGAAATGAAATGGCCACCTCCTGTAGCCAAGGAGAAACTCTAGTAGAATGATAAGGACACCAACCCACCCATAAAAATTTGACTTAAAATGTATCCTATCTACAAGAAATTCAGGGATAGGCATGTGTGGTGAGGTTGGAGCAAAAATTGAGGGAATAACCTGCTTAACTCGAGATCCAATCCATGAGCAACCACTAGCTTCTGACACTATTATATGCTCTGTTATGGTTGCAGACAGGAGACTAGCATGACTTTCCTCTGAGAGGCTCAGTCACGTAGCTGACCCAGACAGATGCAGACATCCACAGCCAAATATTCTGTGGAGCTTAGGTAGTTTTCGGGAAGTGTTGGGGAAGATTGAGGGCACCAAAAAGGAACTCTACAGGAAGACCAACAGAGTCAACTACCCTGGACCTTTGGGAGCTCTCAGAGCCTGAACCACCAACCAAAGAGCATATAAAGGCTGAATCTGGGCATCCCTTGCACTTGTGTAGCAGATACCCAATTCAGTCATCATGTGGGTCCCCAACAACTGAAACAGGTGCTATCCCCAAAGCCATTTCCTGTTTGCAGAATATGCTGTTCCATATGGACTTCCTTGTCTAGCATTAGTTGGAGAGAATGCACTTTGCCCTGCAGAAACTTGATGTGCCAGGGTGAGAAGATACATGGGATGCAGCTCCAATCTCTCAGAGGAGGAGAGTAGGAATGGAGGAGGGACTGTGGTGGGGGATAGAGGGGGTGCTGATATCAGGATGTAAAGTGAACAATAATGATGATGAAAATGATGATGATGATGATGATGATGGTAAAGCCTTTCCTATAATGAATGTAATTCTATTCAATCTCATAATATATTATAAAATAAATAATTAAATTACAAATATATGCACACTTGCTATGAACATTCAAATAACTTTTTCGGTCATTAACTATATCTAATATTATTTTGATATAGAATAGGCAAAATGCCCAGTGGAAGACTTAGAATAATGAAAATAATTTGAACTAAATCTTAGGAACACATGCCTGATTTCCTATAAGCTAACTTTGGCTGTACTGTCTAGAGCTTGTAGGACAACGGTTTATAATCTATTTCTATTTCCTCATTTGCAAATACAAATATTTATCATATTATGATGAAAATATTATATGACATAATCTGTACTATTCTTTTTCTAACAAGGAATCTGTGTATTTAAAAATGGATTTATGAATTGTATACCAAATCATTAGCAAGTGATAATGGAAGCTAAAAGTTCAATACCCTAAAGGGATGAGCAGGAGAACCACTATTCAAGGTCAGTATTGATGAGAGCTCTCTCTCTCTCTCCCCCTTTCCATACACACACATATATGTATATATATGTATATACATATATATGTATGAATTAGATGTTTGTGGTGTGTGTATGTGTGTATGTGTATGTCTTTGATGAGTATATTTTAGAAAATCTATGAATTGCTAAGATGAATGATGTATAGGTTTGCTGTTTGTACAAAATATTTTGTTGAAATCTGTGAAAAATCATTTAATCTATGATGTCACTTACTTTTCCTCATTGTCTAGGTAGTTTCTGTCAAGAAGACCTATTTACTATCAGTGGGTTGATGTTAATTTTTATGTTTAATTATAATAGTAACCTTTTATAAAATGTTGTGCAGCAAAGTTTAGTATATATGTTTATAACAGTAATGTCTCCTTAAGTAATCATTACCTTGCACAGAATGAAATGTCTTTATCTCTTCTCATTAGTTTTAGTTTGAAATCTATTTTGTAGATCTTTTGGGATATTGATGCTTGTTTGCTGCTTGGTACTGTTTAATTTGAGTAGTTTTTTGATTATTTCACTCTAAGATGGACCCTATCTTTAAAAATAAAATATGTTGTTCATAGACAGCATATGAATGTATTTGTTTCTTGATTGTGTTAGTTACCCTGTGTCTTTGGATTGGAGAATTGAGATCATTAAGGTGTAAAGTTACTATTGCAGGGTGTGTGTTTATTTCAGTCATTATTTTGTTGGTTTTTGGTGGTTGTGGTCACCATTTTGTTTGTGTCTGTGTGTGTGTTTTTTTCTATGGCACTTTTTATTTCATTAATTATATTTTCATTTGTTTTCTTCCTACCATCTCTTGACTATATTGGTTTCTCTTTTCAGCTTAAGATCATCCTTCCTGTGTTTAAAGTTTGATCAGTTGTATATAAACACAAGATAAACCAGGGAATGTTTTTCTTAATTTTTAAGCTGTTTCTGATAGTTTTACTGTGCACATTATTTTTGCATAGTGTTGTGGTCTTCTAGGACTTAGAATGCTTTGCTCTAGAATCTTCTGCTTTTGAGTGAGACATTTAATTATATTCTAATGGACTTGATTTATATATAACTATATTTTCTCTTGCAGCTTTGAATATGTATTCTTTGTTTTGTTTTTTGTTGATGATATACTATGGGGTCTTTCTTGTCTAAGCTATTAATGTCCTATATATTTCTTATATTTATGTGTATGAATTTCTGTAGTTTAAGTAATTCTTTTTTATGATCTTGTTGAAGATCTGTTCTATGCTATTTTACTGTAAATTTTTCTTTTCCTGTATTTTGAAGAGTTTGTCTTTTCCTAGTGTCTCACACTTGTATATTCCTTTCCAGTGTGTATGTGTGTGTGTGTGTGTGTGTGTGTGTGGGTGGGTGGGTGGGTCTGTGTGTGGTCTGTGTTCTAATATTCCCTTGTTTCCTCCAGGTCTTGTACATTAGTTCAAGTCATGGCAGTCTTCCTCAAGCTTTATTGCTTCTAATTGTAAGGTTATGAATTAACTAATAGGGTCACTGGGTTTTTCGATTACAACTTTATTTCAACTTGAGTCCTCATCAATATTTTTTATTTCATAATCGAATACCATTTTTACCCTCTGAACTATCTTAATCATTTTTGACAGCCTTATGTGGGTGTTTAGTTGTTACATAATTCTGAGTGTTATTTTTTGTTAAGTTCACTCTCTTAAGTTAATTCAATGCCTTCTTTGTTTCATATCAAAAACTCAGTTATGGCCAACACATAAAAACTAGACCACACATTCAGGATAGTGTTGGATTTAATCCTAGAAGGATTAATATAATGATCATTCAGCATGAACTTTAAACAAATCAAAGATAACTCCATATGAGACTATTATTTTGATAACATTAATAAAGAAAGAAGCATAAAGCTTGCTTTTTCTTTGCTATATTTGATGCAGAATGTTGAGACACTGAAACAATAAGCACAAACTCAGGAATATGTGGAATAAATTCTATTATTCTGTTATATTATTGTTTTAGACTTCATTTTTGTCATTTATCATGACTATAGTAAAAAATATGTTACTTGATATAGATTAAAGATTTGTACTGGGAATTCAGAAAATTGTTTAAAAGTCTCACTGGAAGAATGATCAATGGTCTATCATAAAACTACTGACAACATACTGCTTAATAAACAGTAACATTTTTGTAGTGCTTGGGAAAAAATGTCTTGTCTAACCAAAGTACTTCTTTCATAAAAAGTAATTTTTCAATGAACAAATTATACATGTCTCAGTTTCTCTATTTATCTGTCTCTGTGTGTGTGTGTGTGCTTGTATATTTGAGCATAAATATATGTGCCTTTTAGAGGTCATAATTGTGTGTTAGATATCTTTGAGCTAATGATACAGGTAACTATTAGGTTCCTGGTGATTACTCTGAGAACTAAATTCATGCCTTACTTAAAAGCAGCAACCATTCATAATTACTAAGGCTTTTCTCCAATTTATAATCCAGTATATTTGAATGATGGTTTATTATTTTTGTCTTTTCTAGTATCACTGACTTATAAGCTAATTAATAATTGGTTATGCACAGAATCACTTATGAAATTCATATTTTTATTGTTTTAACATTTGAAATAGATTTACTTGGTTTTGGTAAAAATAAAAAAACAAAAAACTAAAATATCTTTATCCAATGTATGCTTTTTTCTTTATATTTTCTAATTCAAATGATAAACCTCACACAAAAGGAATATCTGTGGTGAACAATTAATTTATTAATAATAAAAATTGACAAGCCTATAATTTGAAATTTTTATCATATATTCAATATTTATGGATATGAGAAGACCCCTGCTAAATCCATCATGATAGGATTAAGTATGGTTGCAAAAATTCTGGCAATAAGATATGTCTTACCACTCAAGAGCTAAAGCTTAGTTAAGTGAAAAACAAAAACAAAACAAACAAACAAACAAAACAAAGCCATGTTAATCCTTGAAATAAACATGGAAGGAGAAGAGAGAGAAGACAGGGAGGAGCACCTAAAATGAGGGCAACTTAAGGCTTTGAATTGAAATTTAGTAACATAGAGGTTTGTAAAATATATATGTATAAAAGTTATCTGAATGAAATCACCAAATAAACTGGGAGACAGAGTTTTGCCTGGACATTTCTCATCACTTTCAGAAATGGCTTATATATAATCAAATTGTTGATTAAAACTATGCTGTTGTCAATGATTTTGACTGCTCTCTACAAACTGCTGATAAGATCCTACTACTGAATACAACACGTACTCAACTCACTGAACAGAGACACTAAATGGGAACCAACTTGAACCTTCACTACTACAGACTACTGTTTATGGCAATGGAAGGCACACTACACAATGCCAAATGAGAAAGGTAAACATCAACCCAGCTAGAAGTTCTTGCATCTGAAATTAAGATATGCCTTCAAGATGGGCTAGTACAAGAAGGGCAAGCTTGCCCAGTTACCAAAATTGTCTGATTGGATCGAAGGTTCATTCTATGAGATAGAACACAATCCAACACTTCTTGAATGACCATGAACTTGGTGCTAGATAGCCCAAGAAATTGGGAGAAAACCATATATTACTGTTCTGCTTAAGGAACATAACAATAAAAATGACTTCTAATGATATGCTGCTGTCAATACATCAGTGCCTTGCTCAAGCATCATCAGAGAAGCATTGTCCCACAACCGGTGGGAGTAGGTTAAATATGATTTTTGAAGCTTAAAAGAAAGTTTAAACAATTTGTAAACAGCTGGAACAATTTTAGGTTAGAAGGCACAAGCATTGTTTTGTGTGTTTCTGTTAGGGAGAAGGACAAGCATTTAAACAAAGGAGAATGAAAATTTTTGACTTAAGGGTCTCTGAGGCTAGTGCCAAGGGTTACTCAGGGTTCTTGATTAATCCAGGGTTCCAATGTGGGTGTGTGTGGGTCGCCATCGGGGGAATGTATCAGTTGGGCATGCCCCATGTTGTAGGTATCATATGTTGTTTCCAGTTTCGACCCTCCTCTGAGATGTGGAAATGGAGCTGGACAGGCAAAATGCTGAGGTGCTAGACTACATTGCCCTGCACCAGAGTTGGGTGCTGGGCTAAAAGGAAGAGCTGACACTCTGCTCAGGTGGTGGGAAAATGCAGCCTAAGACCTGAGAGGCTGAAGCTGGAGTTCCCACACTCATTCAGTTGCTGCTGGAAACCAGAAAATTGAAACCGTAAGGAGTCAGCAATGAAGGAAGCTCATAAGCTTGTAGGGAGGCTGGGCTAAGGTTCTCAGACTCCTGGACATCCAGACACTGACAACCAGACCTGGGTGGAGGTAAGTAGGAAATAGAGTTAGGCACCTGGGCTGATAATCCTGGGCCGGGGAAGAACTCTAGCTTAGCTTATTAACAAAGTTCTTAATGGTGATTGTTGCACAGAGGGGCATTCTGAGGGAGACTCAGATGGCACAACTCTGTAGACAAATGCCTTTCCATGCTCCCCACAGTGGTTCTTGATGAAAGAGATAGTCCTTGGTTCCAAACTGTTTATTGATTGTTCATCATGGAAAATGGGTGTATAGCATCTCCTCAGGGTGGATCAGAGATTAAACACCTTTTACAAGGAGGAATGTCCCAGAAGAGAAGCTTACTGAATAAACCCTCAGGGTTTATCTAGACACCTCATTAACATGGAGAACTCTGTTTTGATCTCTATGTCACTATATATATCACATTCCTATGCAGGGCATGTGGTCAAGTGTTCTATGCCAGGAATCTGGTAGAGAGCAGAGAGCCACTTACCATCTTAGTGGCTGCCTGTGTGCTGGGGACTCTGAACCCACTCAGCCTTACCAAGCTTCATGGAATGTTCTACTGTCCCACATTCTTTTGCAGTACATAGAAATAAATACAGTAAATCACAACAAGATGATATGAAAAATCAGAGATTCTGCAACTCATAATCTTAAGTAAATGCCTTCATCAAATTCCTTCCCTAGGACTCACAGAACCTAGCAGAAAAAGGAAGTAGAAAATTTGTAAGAACCAGTAAAAATGGACAAAACCATGCAAACAAGGCCTTCTAAATAGAGCAGGACAATACATATAAAGTTTAGTGGCTGGGTTGGTGTCCTAATACCTCCATTAGAATTATTGCCTGGTTACAAGAGATGGCAAAGTCAGACTCTATATCCACCATTCTAAGAATCTTACCTAGTGATGTATTATTTTTTTTCAATATTTCTACTTTTATTTACAGTTTCTTTTTTTTTTAGATATTTTCTTTATTTACATGTAAACTTCTCCATTCCCAGTTTCCCCTCCAAAAAAC
>NW_022196900.1:39669073-39690762 GCF_008632895.1 Mastomys coucha | reverse complement strand
GTTAACAAATTCAGATAAATTGTAATCATGTAACTTTTCTCATCATAATGCAATAAAAGTTTTAAAAAAAAGAATCTTACCTAGGGTTACCTTCATAGATTCCTGGGAGTTTCTGTTGTCCTAAGTATAAATGTAATTGTCAATATTATATGTCCTCAGATCATGAGATGGGATCCATATACAAGTTGTTGAATACATAACTTGAGCTGAGATCAAAGCATTTTCTTCTCTCTGCTAACTACATTAAGGCCTAAGCCTTGAAGCTTATAGACTCCATACAATTTAATCACCTGTAACCCCAGATTTGAAGGATTCAGGCTCGAAACTCTGTTTGTCAACCTCACTTTAAAATGTTTCAGCCTCGTAGAGTTACTGTAGTGAGGACCTCTTGTCAAAGAATAGAAACATAATCTGTCAGTAAAATGCTTTGGGCCTACTAGTGTAGGCAGGAAGTAGGGAAGTTGAAGTTCCAGTAAAGAGAAGGCATATCTAGGATAGATGACATGGGAATGATTCATTTTGAACTCTAAAGAAGATAGTTACATGAAACTGGATGTGAGGTAATTAGCCACATTTCATGACTTAGACTAGCTTAAACAAGATAACTGAGTTATGAGCTAGTAGAAATAAGCAAAAGATATTGGTCTAGGAGTTTATTAATATGTATAAGATCACTCAGAGTGGTTATTTCAGCTAACCTGGGTGCATGCAGAAAAGGCCACTGTTATAAACGGTATCCACTATTGGGCATAGAATCCAAGCTGAGAAAAGTCTCAGGTAAAAAGCTTAAAGAGGCATGTCCCAGAGTTGGTCACAGTTTTATAGCCAGGTAGGATGTTAAATCCCTTTAAGAGAGAGCAAGCAAATTCCTATTAGCTATGCATACTTCAGATATGCATAGCCAATAAATCTTATTGGCTACAGAATCCTCAAGATTCATGATTTTCTTTCAAATGACAGAGATAGAAAATTCAATTATAATTTGGTGATACAGACCAAACTACTATATAAAAGAAAGACAGATACCTTACCTGCTTTAACAGAGAACAGATAATTATCTTTAACCAAATTGTGCACACTGCACATTTCATACCTTCCATACATTATATCTGCTAGAGTTATATGTTTACATATTTTATTGAAGTCAATGTAGCCCCGACATGCTTCATGTCTGAGAATGCTGAGATGCTGAGACATGTTTATTCCAGAATCCTGATTGATCTAACCTCAGACTGCCTTTATTAGCTGTTTCATTTACACTTGGTTACAGAACAGCATCAAAAAAGCTGCTTATCCCAATTCACTCAACATCATAGACTGCTCCAATCAGGACTTCGGTTAAGCCCTGGAAATTTTCAGTTTGCAGAAGACTAGACAACAAATAGTACAACTAGCTTCCTTAAGACTGACAAATATACCAATTTTAACCCCTCTCCCCCCAAAAAAGCAATGCCCCAAGAGAGCAGGAAACAATTTTAGACAACTATGCTTCATTCCCAAGAGGTGGAATGAGTAGATTTTGTCTATTCAGTGGATAAATGATGTCTCTTATTGTTTCAGGAGAAGGATTACAAGCCATTTTTCTTGTAGAGAGGGAGGAAATAAAATGAGGACTTAATGAGGTTTAGTTTTTTGCTATGTATCATAATGCTATACTTACCTCCAAAGCCTGGTTGCCACCAAGGATTAGAGAATCTGTATATATACAAGTGATGCAATATAACCTTGCCTCCACAAGGTTATCCCTGATTGGTAATTGAAGATGCTTACAGCTTATTGCTGGGCAAAGATAGATGGTATTTAGTTTCCCCAGCTTTGGATCTGAGGAGAACCATGAGAGAGAAAGAGCAGGTAGAGGTAGGACAAGATACCATTGAGTACATGAGTTGTGAAAACATGGCCATGAGGGCTGACCAATTAGAGTAATGAACAGGCCAGATAGAATGCACCAGATTTTAACTTGGGGTTATTGATAGGGAAGTTCCCATAGTAGCATAGAGGGTAGACATCAGCCAGCTTTAGTACATTAAAAGCTTATTATAAATATAAAAGTTGTATGTCTTTTATCTTAGAAATCAATGATCAAAGGCAGGGTAGAAACCCCAGACTGAGATTAAATATTTACTACATCAGTGATGTATACATCAAGGATTTCTTTTTCTCTTTATCTTTCTTTCCTCTATCCTACTTTCCCTCTTATCTAGTGTTAGGGGGGAAAGGGTGGAGAACAGATGAAAAGAAAATGGGAAGGATTTAAGAATAATAATATGAATGAAGGATAGATTCCTGAATCTACTCTTAAACTATATGGCTACTACTAGCAAAAATCTTACATTGCTATGGGTTTTTGTATATTGATATAAAATTAAGGCTATATTTGTATACACTGGTATAGATGTTTGTATGTTAACACAAAATTAAGGTTATGTTTTGTTACAATATATTATGTATTAACTCTTTTTAGGTACTCTACCTATATAATCCTTAAAGATACACTGTTAATTTTTAGTTCTTTTGAAGACTGCTACTACAAAGTGTTTAGGATAAATAATAAATGCAAATTGTCAATAAATCAAACTTATGAACCTGTTAGATACTAGTCTAGTTTATTACTAAAATATGTTTCTAATGTGGAGTATATAGTATATAGCTAGAAACAAGCAACCTTTGCCTATTCAGATATACAATAGAATAAGTGTATAGATGATAGATAGATAGATAGATAGATAGATAGATAGATAGATAGATAGAGAATAGAGAGATAGATTAGTCTTGAAAAATCTCAATGATCTACAGAATATGACATTTAAAGATGTTTTATGATTTAAAGGCAGCAACCCTACTCACTATAGAGAAGATGATGAGCATCAAAGAACCTCCTTACAGATTTTGCTTCATATGTGGCAAGCTAGCTACTCAGCAAGAAACTTCTCTTGTTTTAACTAATGACAACATACTGAGCAAATTGGACAAACATGATGCAGAGAAGTTGACTGCTGTGCTTTGTCAAGACATGATAAGCAGTACTACATAATTCCTGATTCACAGAAAAGTCTTTCAGAAATTCTGGGCCAGAGGCTGGATATGAAGGATACAATGACAACAACACATTTTGGTGGACTTTGAGCCATCCAGCTTTCTCTGTCATTTCTGTAGTTTTGGAAGCTGCTTACCTGCACTTCTGGCATACTCAGATAATATTTATTCCTTCTCTGGTCTCTAATGGGGTTGAAGACTAGGTAGTTAAATCTTCCAATTTAGCTTAAATTGTTTAGGTTAAGAAATATTTTTTTAAGTCTAAGATGTTTTTAGATTGGTAATGCAAGTTAGGGTAGAAATAGATTTAGATAAAGAACTCTGAACTCACCAAGATAGTAGGGTACTTTCTAAGGTTGTCAAGTGCATATGGAATGACATTGTGAATGTAACCTTACCCAAGAGTTTTCATGGTTGTTAATATATTATATAGTTTATAATTGTAAGAGAAAAACCATTTATTGGACTATAAGTGGAAATGTGGAGTGACTCTCTTGTGCAATGTAGAGAAACATCACCTGTCAATAAATTGTTATTGGCCTATGCTTAGGCAGGAAATAGAGAGATGAAAATTCCATTATAGAAAGATTTCTAGAATAGAATCAAGTGTGGGAATGCTTCTCCTTGAAATCTGTAGATGATCATATGAAAGTGAATATGAGGTAACTAGTCATGTGGCATGATTTAGACTAGTTTAAATGGGATAATTGAGTCATGAGGTAACAGAATTTAAGCAAAGCTATTATACTAGTTATTTATTCATATATAATAGATCTCAGAGTCATTATTTCAAGGATCTGAGTCATGGATGGAAAAGCCCATGGTTAAAACTTACTACTGAATAAACTCATTCTTTCTAGCTTTTTCTAAATTCTGACTGGTTAGTTCAACTCAATTATTCTGGCTCATGAACCTCTCCAAGCTGACTGATAACATTAGCATGTTTCAACTTCTGACTGAATTGATCTGCTTAGGAAGATTGACTCTCTGAACTCCAATAACTGAACTGTTCTGAACTGAACTTGACTGAAACAAATTGAACTGAACCACAACTGTACTGAACTGAATTGGACCAAACTGAACTCTCTGAAGTAAATTGATTCAATCATCTTTCTATATCACTGCTCTTAAGTAGCCTTTATTTCCTAATCTGTTTTCATTAGATGTGGGCATATTCTATAACTGATACTGTCAAATCTTTCTCTGATTCATCACTTTGTCTGCCCCTCAATTAGGCATCACTCTGGCATAATTTCAAAATTGGTGTACAAGTTTGCACTTCTACAAAAGTAAGTAATAAGGGCATGTCTCTTTTCCAGCCATAGGGATTATAGGTATGTAGCATATATTCACCCCAGTTGGACCATATCTTTGAATGTGATGCCTTCCACACCCCTACTACTGTTCCCTCCCAACTCCCCTGTCTCCATGAGGATTTATCCAAGCAGCCACATTACTGGCTTAAAATTCTTCTACATCGAATATTATAACTCATACCAGAGATGGCCCCATAGTTCAATTGTCTTTCCCAGCACTCTCTCTCCCTTTTTCCCCCTGGCACCTCATCTCTCCTTTTCCCATCCCTAGCAATCTCCCAATGAGTCATCTCTCTCCATATACTCTGATGTATAATTTATTTCCCCTTCTCAGTAAGATTTAAACATTCCCCTCTTGGGTCCTCTATGTAACTTTGCTTCTCAAAGTCTATCGTTTCTATAATGGTTATACTTTACTTTATTCTTGAAATGCACTTATAATGAGTATATACCATTTTTACCACTCTGGGTCTGGGTCACCCCACTCAGGATGATATTTTCAAATTCCATCCATTCCCTTGCACATTCAGTGATGTCACTGCTATTAATAACTGAATAATTCTCCACTGTGTAAATGTATCACATTTTCTTTATTCTTGTTTTGGTTGAGGGACACCTAGGTTATTTCCAGTTTCTGGCTATTACAAATAAACCTGCTATGAATGTAGTTGGAGAAGGGGAGGGAGGAAGATGGACAGATTGCAGTAAGGGCTGACCAAAATTGGGTGCAGTGCTCTGGATGTAAAGTGAATGGAAAAATAAGATAAGACTCCTTGTTATGTGATAGAACTTCTTTTAGGTATATGTCCAGGAAGTAGAGCTAAATCTTGAGTGAGAACTATTCTCAATTTTCTGAAAAACTGCCCAACTTATTTTCAAATTGGTGTACATGTTTTTACTCCTACAAGCAAAGGAGATGTGTTCTTGCTATATCTTCTTCAGCTTAAGTTGTTGCTTGACTTTTTTTTCTTTTCTTTTATTTATTTACTTTTTTACATTCCAGATTTTATATGACAGCCCTCCAGCCCATCCTCATACTGTTCCCTTCCTATTCCCCTGTCTCTATGAGGTTATTCTCATGCCCAAACCCCAACTCCATCTGTCCTCTAAACTCCTTGAGATCCCAGTCTCTTAAGGGTTAGGTGCATCATCTCTGATTGAACACAGACCTGGCAGTCCTCTGCTATATATGTTTGGGGGCCTCATATCAGCTGATGTATTTGGTAGTCCACTTTCTTTTCTGTTGCAAGAGAGCCTTGAACTCATTGGAACAGGGGGAAATTTCCTAAAGAGAACTCTAATGGTTCATGTCTAAGATCAAGAATTAATAAATGGGACCTCATGAAACTAGAAAGCTTCTGTAAGGCAAAGGACATAGTCAATCAGACAAATCTGCAATCTACAGATTGGGAAAAAAATCTTCACTAACCCCCACATCTGATAGAGGGCTAATATCCAAAATATATAATGAATTTAAGAAGCTAACCACCAAAAATATAAACAACCCAATCAAAAAACAGGGTATAGAACTAAACCAAGAATTCACATCTGAGGAATCTCTAATGGTCGAGAAGCACCTAAAGAAATGTTAAAAGTCCTTAGTGATCAAAGAAATGGAAATCAAAACGACCCTGAGATTCCACTATACATAAATCAGAATGGCTAAGATCAAAACCTCAGGTAACAACACATGTTGGTGAGGATGTGGTGGGATTGCAAACTGGTACACTTTGTCCTGTTGATGGTGTTCTTTTTCATATAGAAGGTTTATATTTTTATGGAGTCCAATTTATTAACTGTTGATATCAACTCCTGAGTTGTTGTTTTTTTTTTTTTTTGAAGAAATTATCACCTGTGCTAATGTGATCAAGGCCTATTCCCCACTATCACTTAAGTCAGATTTATCATATTCTTTGTTTCTAATTGATTGATTTTATTCCTGAGTTTGATTATTTGCTGGCATTTACATTTTTTGGATTTGTTTGCTTCTTTTTCTTCTAACACTTTCAAGTATCTTTTTTATTTATTTGTTTTTTTCTTTTTTTGTTTTTGTTTGTTTGTTTGTTTTGTTTTTTGAGACAGGTTTCTCTATATAGGCCTGGCTGTCTTAGAACTCACTCTGTAGACCAAGCTGGCCTTGAACTCAGGAAATCTACCTGCCTCTGCCTCCCAAATTCTGGGATAAAACGTGTTCACCACCACTGCCCAACTCAGGTATACTTTTTGTTTGTTTGTTTGTTTTTTGTTTGTTGAGACAGGGTTTCTCTGTATAGCCCTGGCTATCCTGGAACTCACTCTGTAGACCAGGCTGGCCTCAATCTCAGAAATCCATCTGCCTCTGCCACCCCAAGTGCTGGGATTAAAGGTATGCACCACCACTGCCAGGCTTCAGGTGTACTTTTTAATTGGCAGTTAGAAACTCTCCAACTTCTTTGTGAAGACTGCTATGCTATGACCTTTGGGCTTGTACTGGCTGGTTTTGTTTGCCAACTTGACACAGGCTGGAGTTATCATAGAGAAGGGAGTTTCAGTTGGGGAAGTGTCTCCATGAGATCCAGCTGTGGGGCATTTTCTCAATTAGTGATCAAGGGGGTAGGGCCCCTTGTGGGTGGTGCCATCCCTGGGCTAAAAGTCTTGGGTTCTATAAGAGAGCAGGCTGAGCAAGCCAGGAAAAGCAAGCCAGTAAGGAACATCCCTCCGTGGCCTCTGCATCAGCTCCTGCTTCCTTACCTGCTTGAGTTCCAGTCCTGACTTCCTTTGGTGATAAAAAGTAATATGGAAGTAAGCTGAATAAACTCTTTCCTCCCCACCTTGCTTCTTGGTCATGATGTTTGTGCAGGAATAGAAACCCTGACTAAGACGGCTTAACACTGTTTTCATTGTGTTCCATAAGTTTGGGTATGTTGTGCCTTTGTTTTCATTGAATTCTAGGAAGGATTAATTTCTTTTTTATTTCTTGCTTGAGCCAGTGGTCATTGAGTAGAGAGTTGTTCAGTTTCCATGAGTCTGTAGGTTTTCTGTTGTTTCTGTTTTTGTTGAAGTCCTTCTTTGCCCATGCTGGTCTGGGCGTTATTTTAAATTTCTTGTATCTGGTAATACTTTGTTTATGACCATGTATACAGTCAATTATGGAGAACCTTCTATGAGGTGCTACAAAGAAAGTATATTATTTCACGTTGTACTGAAATGTTCTGTAGATATATATTAGGTCAGAAAATCTGTTAGTTCCATTGTTTCTCTGTTTAGTTTCAGTCTAGATGATCTGTTCTTTGGCACAAAAGGGGTCCTGAAGTCTGCCATTATTAATGTGTAGGATTCAACATATGATTTAAGCTCTAATAATGTTTGTTTTATAAATGAGGGTATTCTGGTATTTGGGTTATAGATATTCAGAACTTAAATGTCATCATGTTGGACTTTTCGTTTGATTAGTGTGAAGTGTGCTCCATTTCCTTTGATTATATTTGTGTGGAAGTCTATTTTATTGGACATTAGAATGGCTGCAGCAACATACTCCTTATTTACATTTGTTTAGAAAATCTTTGTCTAGCCCTTTACTCTTTGGTGGAAGTGTGTCTTTTTATATGAAGCAGAAAGATGGGTCCTGTTGTCAAATCCATTCTGATAGTCTCTATTCTTGCATTGGGGGGAATTGAGTCCATTATGTTGAGAGATATTAAGACCACTCATTGTTAATTCTTGTTATTTTGATGCTTGTTTTGGTACAGTGTGTATGGGGTCAGGGTGTTTTGGTGGTATCATCTGTAGGGATGGTTTTGCAGATAGATATTGTTCATACTTGATTTTGTCCTGAAATATTAATTTTTGTTGTATGTAGTAGTCTGGATTGGCATCTGTGATATCTTAGAGTCTGTAAGACATATCACAGGCCCTTCTGCTTTTTAGAGACTCTGTAGAGAATTTAAGTGTAATTCAGATAGGATTGCTTTTATATGTTATTTGACCTTTTTCCTTGGTGAAGCTTACATCTGTAGGTTTCATTTCTTAACTAAGTTTTTTGTCCTCAGGATTCCCTCAATTTATATTTTCTTTAATTGCTTCTATATTCATGTTCAGAATTTGAATCTTATCATTTCCTTCACCTCTCTTATCTATACTTTACAGTGATTTATCCATTTTCTCTTTAAAGGCCTCTGTCATGTTCATTAGATTTGATTTAAGCTAATTTTCTTTTGCTTAAGTTTTATTAGGATATCCATGGTCTTTGGAGTAGGATAGCTTGATACTGGTGATTCTATATTGGCCTGCCTCTTGTTGATTCTGTTCTTATGCTAGCCTTTAGCAATCTGGGTTTTGTAGTTACTATAGGATTACATTCTAATTTATGAGTTTATCTTTGTTGTATGTGTGGCTTTTAAAATGTATTCCCAGTTGGTTTCTGCACTCTCTGTATTCTGGCCTGAGTGTCCAGGGGTTCTGATGACTTTCAAGACTTAAGGTACAGCAGTGTGTCTTCCCTGGGGTTTTATTGTCTGCGTGGAAGCTAACTTTGCCTCTGGAGTCTCTTGAACTAGTATGGCTTGGGGTCCTTACTGCCAGAATGTTCTTTGAGACTGGAGGTGGAGTTGTGGGTCATGACTTGGAGTAGAGTATACAGGGTATATTGTACTGATGATGTTGGGCATGCTCTAGGGTGACTAGGCAGACAGTTTTTCCTTGTGAAGGAAGGTCACAGAGAATGGACACAGAGTTTTGGTCTAAAAATTAGAGATAATAGAAGAGGATGGCAATTTTCACAGCTTTTATTTTTTTTTTTTAATTAACCATACAGGTCCATTGTGGAAACATTATAAATTCTTTTTTTGTTTTTATTAGATATTTTCTTTATTTACATTTCAAATTTTATCCCCCTTCCTCATTTCTCCTTTGAAAATCCCCCTATCACATCCCTCCTTCTCCATCCCTAGATCACGAAGCCACCCACTCTGCTTCCCCATCCTGGCATTCCCTACAGTGGAGCACTGAGCCTTCACAAGAGCAAGGGCCTCTCCTCTGAGTGATGTCCCACTAGGCCATCCTCTGCTACATATGCATCTGGAACCAAGAGTCTCTATAAATTCTAATTTTTTTGTGTGTCTTTGTTAAGTTTGATTTTGAGACATACCTATGTTTGCTAACATGTTTGTTTCTGAGTCTATCTGTGTCTCTCACCTTTTTTTGTTGTTGTTGTCTCTTCTTTTTCAATTTGTTTGTTTTGTCCCAGTTTGAGTTCTTTGGTTTTGTTTTATCTCATATTACTTTTACTCTTTAGATGCCTCTATGTTTGCTAAGGAGAGTCAGAACATGTATAGACTTGGATGGGAGAGGAGGCAGGGAGTACCACAGAGTAATGGAAGTTAGGAAACAAAAATCATAATATATCATATGAAAACTAGTTTTCCATTAAAGAAAAAGAAGCATCCCTGGTGGTCTAGTGATTTGGATTCAGAGATCGCGGGTGCTCTCTCTCTCCCTCTCTGTCTCTCCCTCCCTCCCTCTCTTACTATCTCTCTTTCTCTCTTCAAATAAAGAAAATTGGAAAAAATAAATGACTAGTTGATGTTTCAGCACTAAAACAGACATTATACCACACCTTCTAGGTCATAGAAAATTGTGAATAATGAGGTAGAAGGAATAAAAGAACTAAAAGATAGATGTAACAGATGTGAAATGTCATCTCCATAACCTAAATAAGCCATGGCCATCATGGACTCTCAACAATGATACTTACTATTAGTGGTCTTATATAAAGTTGGGCTCATGGAACCATCAGAATTTGATGGAACAGAGATCACTGGGACCTACCCCATAATGCTGAACTGTGGCAAATAAGAAATTCTGAGATGGAGGTAGATAATGTATAGCTCTTTAGCTACTTCTTGTAAACCCAATAGATAGCTGCAAATCCGTAGTCACACAAATGGTACTAGGTAAACTCTGAACCATAACACAAAACAACAACAAAAAATCTAAGTAAGTGGAAGAGATTTTTTGGAAGAAAGTGAGCTTGAAAAATGTTGGAAATGAGAGATCATTAAATGGGGAAGAAACGAGGATGCATTAAAAAAGATGCTGGTCATAGATTTAAATTTCCTGGGATGATTTTATATTAAGACACTAGTAAAGTTAACTGAAAAGTTAAAATTAAAGCAGTAAACAAGATAAAAATATGTAAATGTAGGTGTATTTTGTCAAAGAAAATGATATCGTTTTAATGTTAACATAAGTGACATAAAGAAGCTATCTTTCACCAGAGCTATATGATGGAGAAATATATTGGCTAAAGTTTCCATGAAACAGAGAATAACACTTATTCATGTATTTATTAGTAATTGTTTAATTTGAATTTACAAAATGAAACAATTAGCTTGTAACTTAATTTTATTAAAAACAGTCTCACTGGCACCAAACAAAATTTCTTTTCAGATCATAAGATCATTATTTCCATTTGTAGTACATCTATATAGGGGAATTTGTTCTTTCATTACCTTGCAAAACTAATTATAAAATTTAATTTAAAAAATAATGAAATTAAGTTGTTTATAGGAGGATTTATGTAACCTTTAGCATTGCATAGTAAATTCTCCCAAATTAGCCCATCTGTAGCACTGATCAGACTCATTTTTTTTTTATCTGCCTCCATTCCTTGTACTCAGGCACTCTTTACCTCCTGTATTTATTAGAAGTCAGGTGTGGAAGTTATATGTTACTATACTATAGACAGAATATGTAAGGCATAATTTGAAATAAACATTCTCAGTTCTGTGCTTATAATGTTCTAAGCAAAAGTTCTGTAACTTCCATTTAAAGTTGCTGAATTAACTGGGATGCATGCCGACACAGGATTGCTTTAGTGTTAGTTAAATCACCTCAGATCCTGAGATGAAAATCTACAAAGTACATACTAATAGAGAAATAAACTCCTTCAGCAGCCCTTCAGCAGCTTAGCTAGCATAGCACTTCTGAGTCGTGATATCTCAGTTACTTTAACAGCCACAGGGGATCAGAAGAAATTCCTGGATTGATCCTAAAGAGAAGCAGTTACTGATAAATACCTCACAATTCAAATGGAAGCACTATCTAGTGGTTACTATGGCTGTATCTCCCAAAACACCAATATACACTTCTCAATGACAAGTTATTCCATATCTGAGCATGTCTTTGTCGTGTTCACTTTCCTACAGATATAAGAAAAACACCTTTTCACTGAGATACTGCTACAGTGGGACTATTAGGCAGAAACTAGATGCTGATTGGTAAGAAGCAGTGTTGAAAGATGATCCAAAATTTTCATTCATCCTCCATAAAAACATAACAATCTAAGACAGCATGGAAATGTTGATCTCCCCTCTGTACGTATCTGATTTTTATACTAGATTCAGTGAAACTAGCAGCCAGTTACTAGAAGTCAGCTAAGGGGCATCTATAGGTCTGGTGCAGGGAGTTATCTTAAGGGTAGATATAGAACTGTTTGCAAGAAGTAAGCAGAACTGTTGAATTCTCTTCACTTAATTTTATGTGGCTTAGAAAACACCGGGGCAGATATGACATGGTGAACATGGTATACTTTCACTCTGCTGAAATCAAAGAAAGGCTGAATTCAGTCAGAGTGAAGTAACTGTAGCTCTAATACATTAAGTTTGTGTCTTTGCCATTCCCAATTTGATTGACATTTATTTGTTTCATTTAAATTTTTTATATTCTTGAGAATTTAAAGTAATGTGTTTGTTTACATCACTTCTGTCTTTTCTCTCACCCATAAATCATTTCTTATCCCTCTAACTTCCTCTCATATTTGTTAATTTTATAATTATTATTGTTATGTAGACCTGCATAATGTATACACACTTACCTAACCACGTGAATACTCTTAATGTTAATATTAGTGCATATCTTTAGCATTGACTATTTTGGATTGGATAACTTATCAGGGGGTTTGTCTCTGGAGAAACTGAATATTTTTCTCTCTCTCTCTCTCTCTCTCTCTCTCAACAGCCACTTTTTGCTTACTATGTAGGGCATTATTGACATTTTATTTTGACATTATATTGGTAAAACTTTGTAAGTGTAATATCCCTGTCATGTCTAGAAGATAACTGCCATGCATAAGGGTCATGATGCTCTGACTAATACAATCCTTCAGTTTCCTCATTTGTGATATATTCTGAGTTTGTATAAATGGGTTATATTGCAGATGTACCTATTGGAGTTGAGCAATGCATGCTTACTGATTGTTTGCATTGGATGACTGGTAGATCTCTTTGAGAGGTATAACTATGTAAGGAGAATATAGGTTGATATATAGAAATTAGGTTAGTTTAGGAGAATGGCATTAATGGATCCTCCTCTGAGGTATGAATCATGCATCTTTGAGTTGGTGGATATATTTATATTATTAAACATGAAATCCCTGCTATTGAGTGAGTGTTAAGTCTAGTTAGGCAAGTGTTGATTATCTGCACAATATAAAAGTGATATTACTAAATAATGGGGCTACATCATGAGACTGATGGTTGATATGATTCATAGGCTTAGATTTGATTGGAAACATTATTTGGCAGTTTGTATAGAATTTTCTAGTACTATGAAGGCTCTTCCTCAGGAAGGAGACTTCCAGATCATGTCCAGCCCAATTACTCCAAGCTCCGTGTCAAAAGTGAATGGTATCTTGAACTATATGTCCATACCTTCAAGTTCTGAGAGGCTAGAAAGATTAATGATAAATACCCTTTACTGCTTTTTGAGTCTCTTAGAACAAACCAAATGGAAATTTCTCATTTCTTTCCTTCTCTCCATGAAATAGAATTCAATTGTGGCAATGTTTCACATTTTAATTATGTGTTCACAAGTTGATAAATATCTAGGCTATTTATGTTTCCAAGCAATTGTGAATACAATACAAATGAAGACAAATTAACAAGGATACAGAGTCCTTTGATACATACCAAGGAGTCCTGTAGCTGAATCATATGGTAGATTTATTTTTAGCTTTCTGAAAACTTTGCTCACAAATTTACATAATATCTCCTCAAGTTTGCAATTATACCAATGCATACAAATTATACAATGTTTGTAAATACACCATCTTATATGAATGAAGTTTCCCCATAAATACATCCTCATCAGCATTTGCTGACAGTTGTTTTTTGAACGTAGCAATTCTGAATGTAGAAAGTGAAATTTCAAAGTATTTTTTATTTATTTTTATTAGATATTTTCTTTATTTACATGTCATATGATATATCCTTTCACAGGTTCGCCTCCGAAAAAAATAAAAAAAATAAAAACAAAATAAAAACAAAAACAAACCCCTGTTCCCTTCCCCCCTCCCCCTGCTCAACACCCTATCCTCTCCTGGTTACTGGCCCTGGCATTCCCCTACACTGGGGATAGAACCTTCACAAGGCCAAGGTCCTCTCCTCCCATTGATGACTGACTTGCCCATTCTCTGCTATACGTATGCTGCTGGAGCAATTAGTCCCACCATACGTAATCTTTGGTTGGTGGTGTAGTCCCTGGGAGCTCTGAGGGTACTAATTAGTTCATATTGTTTGTCATAAGGGGCTGCAAACCTGTCAGCTCCTTGGATCCTTTCTCTAGTTCCTTCATTGGGGACCCTGTACTCAGTCCAATGGATGGCTGTGAGCCTCTACTTCTGTATTAGTCAGGTACTGTCAGAGCCTCTCAGGAGACAGCTATATCAGGCTCCTGTCATCCAGCACTTGATGGCATCCACAATAGTGTCTGGATTTGATGATTAAATATAGGAAGGATTCCCAGGTGGGGCAGTCTCAGGATTGTCCTTCCTTCAGTCTCTGCTCCATAGTTAGTCTTCGCAACTCCTTCCATGAGTATTCTGTTCCCCCTTTTAAGAAGGAATGAAGTATCCACATTTTAGTCTTCCTTCTTGAATTTCTTGTGGTTTGTGGATTGTTCTTTGTGTGTTCCGATCTTCTGGGCTAATATTCACTTATTAGAGAGTATATACCATGTGTGTTCTTTTGTGATTGCGTTACCTCTCTCAGGATAATATTCTCCAGATCCATCCATTTTCCTAAGAATTTCATAAATTCATTGTTTTTAATAGCTGAGTAGTACTCTATTGTGTAGATGTACCACATTTTCTATATCTATTTCTCTTTTGAGGGACATCTGCGTTGTTTCCAGTTTCTGGCTATTATAAATAAGGCTGCTATGAACATAGGGGAACATGTGTCCTTATTACATGCTGGAGCATCTTCTGGGTATATGCCCAGGAGTGGTATAGCTGGGTCCTCTGCTAATACTATGTCCAGTTTTCAGAGGAACTGCCAAACTGATTTCTAGAGTGGTTGTACCAGCTTGCAATTCTACCAGCAATGGAGGAGTGTTTCTCTTTCTCCACAACCTGTCCAGCATCTGCTGCTGTCACCTGAGTTTTTTTTTTGTTTTTTTTTTTTTTTTTTTTTTTTTTTTTTTTTTTTTTTTTTTTTTTGTTTTTTTGTTTTTTTGGTTTTTTTTTGGTTTTTCGAGACAGGGTTTCTCTGTGTAGCTCTGGCTGTCCTGGAACTCACTCTGTAGACCAGGCTGGCCTCGAACTCAGAAATCCACCTGCCTCTGCCTCCCAAGTGCTGGGATTAAAGGCGTTTGCCACCACCACCCTGCGTCACCTGAGTTTTTTATCCTAGCCAATCTGATTCATTTTTTTAGCTCTGTACCCATTTTTAATAGGCGTATTTATTGTCTGGAGTCTAACTTCTTGAATTCTTAGTATATATTGGATAATAGCCCTCTATCAGATATAGGATTGGTATCTTTTCCCTATTTGTTGGTTCCCCTTAAGACACTGATTGACAGTGTCTTAAGCTTTACAAAAGCTTTTCAATTTTATAAAGTTCTATTTGTCAATTCTTGATTTTAGAACATGAGCTATTGGTGTTCTCTTCAGGAAATTTTCTCCTGTGCCCATGTGCTCAAGGCTCCTCCCCCAATTCTTTTTCTATTAGTTTCAGTGTATCTGATTTTATGTAGATGTCCTTGATCTACTTGGACTTGAACTTTGTACAATGAGATAGGAATGGATTGATTTGCTTTCTTCTACATGCTAACTACCAGTTGAGCCAGCACCATTTGTTGAAAACACTGTATATTTTCCCACTTGACCTTTGTAAAAGGGTTCATTTCTGGTTCTTCAATTCTATTCCATTGACCTATCTGCCTGTCACTGTACCAATACCATGCAGTCTTTATCACAATTGCTCTGTAGTACAGCTTAAGGTCAGGGATGGTGATTCCACCAGAGGTTCTTTTATTTTTGAGAAGAGTTTTGGCTGTCCTGGGTTTTTTGTTATTCCAGATGAATTTGCAAATTGCTATTTCTAAATCTGTGAAGAACTGAGTTGGGATTTTGATGGGGATCTCATTGAATCTATAGATTGATGTCAGCAAGATGGTCATTTTTATGATATTAATCCTGCCAATCCAGGAGCATGTTAGAACTTTCCTTCTTCTAAGATCTTCTTCAATTTCCTTCTTCAGAGACTTGAAGTTCTTGTCAAACAGATCTTTTACTTGCTTAGAGTCACACCAAGGTATTTTATATTATTTGTGACTATTATGAAGGGTGTTGTTTCCATAATTTCTTTCTCAGCCTGTTTATCCTATGTGTAGAAGAAGGCCACTGATTTGCTTGAATTAATTTTATATATAGCTACATTGCTGAAGTTGTTTATCAGGTTTAGGTGCTCTGTGGTGGAATTTTCGGGATCATTTAAGTATACTATCATATCACCAGCAAATAGTGATAATTTGACTTCTTTCTTTCCAATTCATATCCCTTCGATTTCCTGTTGTTGTCTAATTGCTCTGGCTAGGTCTTCAGTACAATATTGAATAGGTAGGGAGAAAGTGAGTAGTCTTGTCTAGTCCCTGATTTTAGTGGGATTGCTTCAAGTTTCTCTCCATTTAGTTTGATGTTGGCTACTGGTGTGCTTTTACTATGTTTAAGTATTAGCCTTGAATTACTGATCTTTCCAAGACTTTTATCATGAAAAAATGTTGGATTTTTACAAATACTTTCTTATCATCTAGTGTGATTACCATGTTTTTTTCTTTGAGTTTTTTTATGTACTGAATTACATTGATGGATTTCTGTATATTGAACAATCCATATATCCCTGGGATGAGGCCTAGTTGATCATGATGGATGATCATTTTGATGTGTTCTTGGATTCAGTTTGCAAGAATTCTATTGAGTATTTTTACATTGAAATTCATAAGGGAAATTAGTCTGAAGTTCTATTTCTTTGTTAGGTCTTTGTGTGGTTTAGGTATAGGAGTAATTGTGGCTGCATAGAATAAATTGGGTAGAGTACCTTCTGCTTCTACATTCTGGAATAGTTTGAGGAGAATTGGTATTATGTCTTCTTTGAAGGTCTGATAAAACTCTGCACTAAATCTATCTGATCCTGGGCCTTTTTTGGTTGGAGACTATTAATGACTGTTTTTATTTCATTAGTAGATATGGGACTGTTTAGATTGTTGGTCTGATCTTGATTTAACTTTGGTACCTGGTGTCTGTCTAGAAAATTGTCCTTTTCATCCATGTTTTCAAATCTTGTTGAGTATAGGCTTTTGTAGTAGGATCTCATGATTTTCTGGATTTCCTCAGTGTCTGTTGTTATGTCTCCCTTTTCATTTCTGATCTTATTAATTAGGATACTGTCTCTGTGCCCTCTTGTAAGTCTGGCTAAGGGTTTATCTATTTTGTTGATTTTCTCAAAGAACCAACTCCTGATTTGGTTGATTCTTTATATAGTTCATTTTGTTTCTACTTGGTTAATTTCAGCCCTGAGTTTGATTATTTCCTGCCTTCGACTCCTCTTAGGTGAATTTGCTTCTTTTTGTTCAAGAGCTTTCAGATGTGCTGTCAAATTGCCAGTGTATGCTCTCTCCAGTTCCTTTTCGGAGGCACTTACTGCTATTCGTTTTCCTCTAGGACTGCTTACATTGTGTCCTATAAGTTTGGGTATGTTGTGGCTTCATTTTCATTAAACTCTAGAAAGTCTTTAATTTCTTTATTTCTTCCTTGGCCAAGTTATCATTGAGTAGAGTATTGTTAAGCTTCCATGTGTATGTGGGAATTCTATTGTTTATATTGTTATTGAGGAGCACCCTTAGTCCACAGTGATCTGATAGGATGCAAGGAAATATTTCAATCTTCTTTTATCTGTTGAGGCCTGATTTATGACCAATTATATGGTCAGTTTTGGAGAAGATATCATGAAGTGCTGAGAAGAAAGTATATCATTTTTGTTTTAGGATAAAAAGTTCTAATATAGACATCTGTTAAATCCATTTTTTTTCATAACTTCTATTAGTATCACTGTGTCTCTGTTTAGTTTCTGTTTCTATAATCTGTCCATTGCAGAGAGTGGGGTGTTGAAATTTCCCAGTATTATTTTGTGCCATGTAAAGTATGCTCAAAAAAAGCTTTAATAAAGTTTCTTTTATGAATGTAGATGCCCTTGTATTTGGAGCATAGAGGTTCAGAATTGAGAGTTCATCTTCATAGATCATACCTTTGATGGGTATGAATTGTCCTTCCTTATACTTTTTGATCACTTTAGGGTGAAAGTTGATTTTATTCAATATTAGAATGGCTACTCCAGATTTTTTCTTGGAAGCATTGGCTTGGAAAATTATTTTCTAGCCTTTTATTGTGAGGTAGTATCTGTCTTTGTCACTAAGGTGGGTTTCCTGTATGCCACAAAATGATGGGTCCTGTTTACTTACCCAGTCTAATAGTCTATGTCTTTTTACTGGTGAATGGAGTCCATTAATATTAATAGATATTAAGGAAAAGCAATTGTTGCTTCCTGTTATTTTTGTTGTTAGAGTTGGATTTCCATTCATGTGGCTATCTTCTTTTAGTTTTGTTGGAAGATTACTTTTTTGCTTTTTCTAAGTTGTAGTTTCCCTCCTTGTGTTGGAGTTTTCCATTTATTACCCTTTAAAGGACTGGACTTGTGGAAATATATTTTGTAAATTTGGTTTTGTCATGGAATACTTTGGTTTTTCCATCTATGGTAATTGAGAGTTTTGCTGGGTTTGGTAGCCTGGGCTATCATTTGTGTTCTTTTAGGGTCTGTATGACATCAAGCCAGGATCTCCTGTCTTTCATAATCTCTGGCAAGAAGTCTGATATAATTCTGATAGATCTGCCTTTATATGTTACTTGAACATTTTTCCTCACTAATTTTAATATTCTTTCTTTGTTTTGTGCATTTGGTGTTTTAACTATTATATGGCAGGAGATATTTCTTTTCTGTTCCAGTCTATTTGGAGTTATATAGGCTTCCTGTATTTTCATGGGCATCTCTTTCTTTAGGTTAGGGAAGGTTTCTTCTATAATTTTGTTGAAGATATTTACTGGCCCTTTAAGTAAATATCTTACTATATCTATTATCCTTAGGTTTGGTCTTTCCATTTTGTCCTGGATTTCCTGGATGTTTTGGGTTAGGAAAATTTTGCATTTAGTGTTTTCTTTGATTGGTGATGTTTACATCTGTGGTTCTTGACTTCTTTCCTAGGATTTCTATCTCCAGAGTTGTCTCTCTTTGTGATTTCTTAACTGTTTGCACTTCCATTTTTATGTCCTGAATGGTTTTCTTCAATTCCTTCACCTGTTTGGATGTGATTTCCTATAATTCTTTAAGGTATTTTTGTGTTTCCTCTTTAAGGGCTTCTACTTGTTTAGTCATGTTCTCCTGTAATTCTTTAAGGGATTTTTGTGTTTCCTCTTTAATGGCTTAAACCTCTTTACCTGTGTTCTCCTTTATTTCTTTAAGGAAGTTATTGATGTTCTTCTTAAATTCCTCTAACACCATTATGAGATATGATTTTAGATCCAAATCTTGCTTTTCTGGTGTTTTGGGAAATCCGGGACTTGCTGTGGTGGGAGTACTAGGTTCTGATGAAGCCAAGTAGTCTTGGTTTCTGTTGGTATGGTTCTTGAGTTTGCCTTTCACCATCTGTTGTTAGATGTTCTTGCTGCTTCTGGCTATAGCTTGTTCTTCCTGTGTGTTTGTAAGCTTGTGTCAGCACTTCTGGGAGATCAGCCCTACTCTGGTAAAAACCGTGAGCAGAGGGCTCTGGATCAGTTGTCTATCCTGAGTCCTATGGTCAAAGCACACCCTGGAGACAGTCTCTACACGTTTGGGAAACATGCAGAGAGGGCTATGGATCTGCTGTCCCTCCTAGTTGTAGGCTGAGGTAGAGAGGATACTGTTCCAGCTGCCCTTCCACTTGTGAGGACTATGTCTCCAGGCTCGTCCTGCCTTAGAATGTCACTGGAGAGAAAATGTTGATCCCTTGGTTGTAGCAATTCTTGGAGGCAAGCTCTCAGCTTGTGCGGAAGGGGCAGAGAGGGCTGTGGATTGGCTGTCCCTCCTGAGTCCCTGGGTTGGAGTACTCCCTGGAGGCAAGCTCTCCTCTTGAGGGGAAAGTGACAGAGAGTCAAAGTAATTTTTAATTTAGACTTCCCTAATTGCTAATGATCTTATACTCTTCCTAAAAGATCTATTAGACATTTTTACTTCTTTTACATACTCTACATTGACATCTATAGCTTAACTTTTAATTAAGTTTTTAGATAAAATATAACTTCATCAGTCCTTCCCTTTCTTCCCTCTAACCTTATTCATGTCCTCTGCATTCTCTCTTATTCCCAGTGGAGCTTGCCTTTAACACCAGCATGTGGGAGGCAGAGACAGGAGGATTTCTGGGTTCGAGGCCAGCCAGGTCTACAGAGTGAGTTCCCAGACAGCCAGGGCTATATGGAGAAACCCTGTATCAAAAAAATATATATACTATTGTTACATATATACATACAATCTGCCGAGTCTGTTTAGTGTAAGTGGGGTGTATAAGATTTCTGAAGTGACCATTTCATTTCATATTGGGTAACCAATTAGGAAGTTCATCTCTAGGACAGGTTCTCTCTCTCTCTCTCTCTCTCTCTCTCTCTCTCTCTCTCTCTCTCTCTCTCAATCATACTCTTTAAGTAGTCATTGCTCTTTTTGTTATTGATTAGTTATGTTCTTTTTATTACTTTTCTATATTTGGGATTCTAATTTTTATGTGATGGACAGCTAGCAATGATTCTCTCTTATTTTGTGGGCTTACTCTTCACTTGATTGATGGTTTCCTTTGAATTGTCTGGTGTCAGAGAAGAAAGGACCATGGAATTGAATGGAAAAGGAATGAGACATACTATAGTCTAATGCTGCATACAACTTTACTATTTTCAGTGTATTTTTATTCATGAATGTCAACAAAGAAAGCAGTGATTATGAGGAGGTTACCTGGAGTTAATAAACAAACTAAATACTAAAGGAACAGCCCTTTCATAGAATATCCTCAGGACAAACCATATTAAAGACAATGTTTTAGAACTTATAACAGAAACATTTGTTGCTATTGTTGTTTCTTGATTTTGTTTTTGTTTTAGTTTTACTAGGTCTCATTTATCAATTGCTGTCCTTAATTCCTGAAACAATATTCCTATACAGAGTATCTCTTTTTATGTTATATCTTATAGGCTACTGACTGGGTTCTTATTCTACCAGAGTAGTATTTGTGGATTGACATTGAGGCCATTGGTCCTTTCAGAATTTCATTTATCTAAAGAATCATAGCTTTTGGAGAAACTTATTCTTCTGCATGTGAATATCATATTTCTACATAACTTTTCTCTGTTATGTATTTTTGATGTATTTGTGAAATATCAGAGTGAAATTCCATGGACTCATGTTGCATGATTTGGAATGTTTTCACTTTATAAAAATTACAAGGTATATGAAGTGACAGGGTCAGATGATCAGAGTAAAGGACAATGTGGTGATAAGTTTTATGAAGGAACAAAAATGAAATCTTCACGTTCAGTTAAACCAATCTTGAGCCCAAAGTTTTCCATATTTCACATTGCAACCTATGTATTCCAGTGGCATTGAGGTTCTCCTGTGCCTCTCTAGATTTGTCATAATTAGTATTCTGCTTTCATAGCATACTATAAAACTTTCTGTGGTGACTGTTAGCAAATCTGTGTCCCTTGGCTGTTAAAGTACCATTCCCATTAGAATTTAGTTGTCTTGCAGCATTTGTACAAAGAGTATTAACACTATAATCTGTTTAAATTATCTATGTGATGAATTCTGTTATTTTAGACTGAGTAACCTACAACTACTCTGCCAAGTTCATTACAATGAGAAATACTTAAAGGAACTACTTCATCATATTCAGTTTAGAATAGGTAGTTAATTTTTCTTCAACTTTCTTCTTTTTTTTTTTTTTGATATT